>NW_024599753.1:0-21027 GCF_016772045.2 Ovis aries | reverse complement strand
ATTTTTTTAAATCACTCTTTATTTATTCATGGAGCAGCAAAACATTGAAAGTTACCAATGTAGAAAAACTAATTGGTGGGATAAAAATCATGCCTGTGAAGTTTTAAGCATTTTCAAGTTTGTTGCTCTGGTAGAAACTCCAAACACTTTCTTCACGATGTTGGTGCATGTACAGACTAATGTCAGGGATAAATTTATTATGGAGAAGCATCACATCTATGCATAAGGCTTTGTTTATAATAGCAATTCAAAGTAATACTTTTCTGGGGCTCGTTGGTATCATAAGGACAAAAAAATGGTCTTCTCTTTCTATTTATGATCAATAAACAGTCTGCCTATGGTCTCAAGGTACAAAGTGAGAGTTAACCAACTGTATATTACTACTGGAAAAACAATTTCATGCTCAATTAGTGAAAGCTGATTCTGCCCCCTGAACTTGGAGAAGGCTTTGGCTCTCAGTGATGCCTGGTGATGGCCAAGCTGCTCATTGCCAGTCTGAACCATCAGTTCAAGGTCAGGTTTTGCCTACTGCCACAGTTTACTTGTTTCATGCCGAGCACTTCCCAGGGCCTGTACTGTCACCATGAGGTCAGTGCTGGCCACTCACATGCATCGCGAGTCCTGCAATGCTGGGAGCTGGAAGAAGACAAGACTGCACTCTTTTCTCCATACTCAGCTCATCTTCCTACATGTGATGTCCCTTTCACTCTCGCATAATCCAGTTGAAGAGCTAAAGAATTTCTGTGAGCCTACCTAACTGCCTAAATAATTGACTTCGTTTCCAACCCTCTTTGCTTCTAAAATGTGGCTGTATAACTAAATTTCTGATTGATGGGCCGTGAAGAGAAGCGATGCTGCAACACTAAAGCATATCCGTAAAGGTGGAGGTCAGTCCTGCCTCCATCCATGTCTAGTCAGTGGATGGAGTGCTGGATGCCGTCTTGGACCATGAGAGAGGACCATTCTAGGGTTGGTGGAACAGAAATCTGGAAGTAGTCTGGGTTTAGATGATGGCAGAGTAAATGGTCAGAGGTCTATTGTCCCCCAGACTTATGTGGCAGAATGAAATATGTCTCTTACAACACCTGTTATTTTGGAGATGTTTGTTGTGTGTGTTCTGTATGTGTGTATATAATATTATATAGTTTATGTCTGATTCTAACTAATAGACTAAACGTGTGCGTGTGTGTGTGTATGAAGTGAAAAAAATCATCTCAGTCGTGTCGACTCTTTGCGACCCCACGAGCTGTACCCACCAGGCTCCTCCGTCCATGGGATTTTCAGGCAAGAATACTGGAGTGGGTGCCATTGCTTCTCCAGGGGAACTTCCTGACCCACAGGAATCGAACCTGATCTCCTGGATTGTAGGCAGACGCCTTACCGTCTGAGCCACAAGGGAAGCCCTACATATATATATATATAAATTGTAAAAATATATATATAATATATAAAATTGTATCTCCTTTCAGCATCTCAATTATTATGTTACAAATACACAGCATATCTGTAATATTCATATGTGTTGGTGTGTGTGTGTGTGTGTGTATAATATGGGCTTCCCTGGTCGGTCAATGGTAAAGACTGCCTGCAATGCAGGAAAAAGCAGGTTTGATCCTGGTCAGGATGATCCCCTAGAGAAGAAATGGCAACCCATTCCAATTCTTGCTGGGAAATCCATGAACAGAGATCCTGTGGCTATAATCCTTGGGAGAGAAAAGAGTCAGACACGACTTAAACAACAAATAACAACATAAATTATTATGTATAATGACAATCATAAGTGTGTAATATATATGTATTTATATGTATAAAATTTAATACCCTAATTTTGATAGGATATGTGTAATTCAAAATGTTATAAGAACACTTTGAACTTCTAATTTGAGGTCACTTTGTTAAGATAAATCACTTAACAACGTTTCATTAAAGGGGCAGATTTAAAATCTGATTTCCATCTCTTAACTTCTGAAAAGAAGACATTGGAAGCTTTGCACTTAGCATATACACCACATAACCAGAGTGACTGTAGCAACCTCAACTGATCCTCTTAAGTCACTTCAATATGGTGGCAGTGAATGTTCCTCTTCTTCAACTTCCCATTCTCCTTCTCCCAAAGCCTTATAAACTGGAGACTCTTGGAAATGTCTCTTATTAAGGGAGCCAGGCAGTTCTCCCAAAACAGCACCAGTTAGTGTTCAAAACTGAGTAATTTCTTATGGAAAGCACTCTCTCCTACAGTATATTTGAATGAGCAAACTAACAATATAATCTCAGAAGGCTCATTTATTTCCTGTTTGCCATTTCATCTTGTTTCCTGCACAGAATTGAAGAACTAGCTTTAGTCCCTCTAAGACGTGGGGAGGCCAAATCAGCATACCTGGACTTTGAATTGTTTTCCTGGTTAAGGATTAAATTTCATTCCTAGTTATTATGTTGTGTAAGAGTCTGTAGCAAGTGGATTTATACAGCTCAGTGGCTATTTTTCCTTGTTGACAGTCTCTGGGAGTTTGCCCTCGAACCAGTTCCTACTTAGCCTCCTTGCTGTCAAATAATATAAACACCAGGGACAGAAAATATAACTGTCTGTCAAGCCTATCTTCTTCCTCTATGACGATTGCTAATTAGTTCTGAAAGTTTAAGTGCAGAAAAGGTGGGCTCAAAACCAGATGCTCATGCTGCAGTTTAATGGGGGTGGGGGCACAGGCGAGATTAGGGAGTACATCTATGAATTCTGTGATTCTCAGGTGGCACATGATTAAAGAAATCTCCTGCAATCTGGAGGCACAAGAGATTGGGGTTCAAATCCCTGGTTGTGAAGATCCTTTGTAGTAGGAAATATCAACCCACTCCAGTATTTTTTGGCTGGGAAATCCCATGGACAAAGGAACCTAGTGGGTTGCAGTCCATAGGGCCTCAAAGGTCAGCATGACTGCTGACTGAGAATGTTAATGAATTAATGTTCTAGAGTCTATAAAAGTCCATTTGATTGTTCAAGTTGGTGAAAATGGATGGGATCATATATGTAATGAAAGTATGTTTTTATTGTTATTTTATGTAATTTCTACTGGAGTATAGTTCTTTGGTCTTCCCAGGTGGCACTATGGTAAAGAAAGTGAAAAGTGAAAGTCGCTCAGTCGTGTCCTACTCTTTGGACCCAGGACTATACAGTTACAGGCCAGAATATTGGAGTGGGCCGCTTTCCCTTCTCCAGGAATCTTCCCAACTCAGGGATCGAACCCAGGTCTCCTGCATTGCAGGTGGACTTCTTTACAGATGAGCCACAAGAGAGACCCCCACTGCCAAATGCAGGAGACACAGGAGCCTCAGGTTCAGTCCCTGAGTTGGGAAGATCCCCTGGAGAGGGAATTGCAACCCACTGCAATAATTCTTGCCTGGAAAATCCCTTGGACAGAGCGGCTGGTGGGCTACATTCCACAGGGTCAAAAAGAGTCGAAATGGCTGAGCGACTTAGCACAGCACAGCATAGTTGCTTTACAATGCTGTGTTAGTTTCTACTACTAGAACTGGGTGAGCTGTATGCATACAACAGCTGTGATATTTGAGCATATGTATATGTGGTGCTAAGTGTTTCTTTTACCCTTATTGGAAGCCTCAGATTCTCAGAAAATTTTTTGGATTTATGTCATGAGATCCTGCATAATCTAACGCTGCTTCAGTATATCAAGTGGATACTGCTTCATTGTTGACTTTCATTTGGTTTCATGGATTCTATGATTGAAGCAGCATTTCCCGACTCTGTTCATTCTTTGTCTTGCCGATCCCATTCAGGAATGTACTAGATTGCCTCCTACTAGAAGCCTTCCTGTTTTCCTTCAAGGCCTGATAGGAGCCTTGTTTTCCGGTGATCTATCATAATATATCCTTGTCTTTAAGTCCTTTAGTCTTGCTGTGCCTTCCATCTGGAGTTCTAACTCAAGGCATGGAATTTGCCTTATTCCTTTGGGAGCAATGGTGCCAGCTCAGTGCCTGGCCCATAGTAAATACTCAGAAATATATGTGCTGATAATGCATTTTCCAGAGGGACTTATTGTACTTAAATGGTGAATTTTAAGGCATGTGCATAGAAGTTGCAAGATAAATATTAAGTCGATGATTCCCAGTGCTTAAGTAATCTACTTTGCAAAGCAGACACTTCTGAAAGACTCATTTAATGGTTTGGGATGTATTTACAACATTAAAGCATTCTTCTGAAAGAGCATATAATATTTACCCCTGTTTTCCTCCTAATGCATAGACTTAGTGAAGATAAACAATAAATCAATAACATCCTGAGAATTACTGGAAGAAAGCAGTGTCAACTCTGATATTCCCTGGGGGACAGAATGTAAGAGGTGATGGGTGAAGAGAACTGATTTCTCTGACAATGGGTGAACAAACACTGACATGAATTTTCATTAACTTTTAATCATGAAATGCAGAGTGTTGAGTCTATGGTAGATTTTTGTTTAAACCAAATTCCTCTGTTTGTCAGGAGCTTGGTCCCAAAAAGAGAGCATCCAACTATATTCCTCTCCTCTTGCCAGAATTTGACAGCTAGCAGCTAGGAAGGACGTCGCCCTTCTCTTTCAGAAGAGAATAGTAATTCAGAAGACCCAACTCTCTAGATTTGACTTCTCAACCCCATTGAAATGATAATTATGGAAGAAATATTTTAGTTTGAAATTTTTCTTTTTAAATATTTGCTTATTTATTTTTCGCAGCAAACTGACTCTTCGCCGTTACTTCAGCTTCTCTCTAGTTGCAGAGAGTTAGGCTACACTCGGGTTGCTGT
This sequence comes from Ovis aries, assembly GCF_016772045.2. NCBI lineage: Eukaryota > Metazoa > Chordata > Mammalia > Artiodactyla > Bovidae > Ovis > Ovis aries. Next base: position 16,235 of record NW_024599753.1, on the reverse strand, counting down.
GCACAGCTCTACTGCTAGTGACTTCCTCTTCTGCAGAGCACTAGGGCTTAGGCGCACGGTAGTGGTTCTGTTAGCCGATGTAGTCCCAGGCTAGAGCACCAGCTCAGTAGTTGTGGCGCACTGGCTTAGTCCTCCGCGCATATTCAGGACTCTTTTCCGATCAGGACAAATCTGGTGTCTTCCTGCCTTCGGTAGGACAGATTCTTTACCACTGAGCCACCAGGGGAGTCCCTGAAATTTAATTTTTGAATTTTTTTTCCTTTCTTGAATTGAAGACAAATTAAAGGATTCCTTCAACAGTCCTGTAGATAAGTCGTTTCTTGGTGCACCACTATTACCTAGGTGCGAAGTCCAGAAACTGATAATTTGTACATTTACCCAGATTGATAAGGGCCTAAGGCCACTGAGATCCATGCTTCCAACAATTAAGAAGATTATAAAATTAAATGCCAGTTCTGTTCGTTCTCCAGGAGATAATATTTAAACTGCCAATTATTTCATCAGTTATCCGGTCAGTCACTATGCTCCATAGAATTGAAGTCACTGATGGCAAAATTAAATATTAATCAGAAATATCGACGTGCTGGGAGGTGTGGAAAACAAGAAAAGCGATCAGATGTCCATTAAATAGAATTAAATTGCTATAAACCTCTCTGAGGGAAAAGTTGGCAATATTTCATATACAACATTGCATGGTCCTTTTCCCTGCAATTTTGCTTCTCTATAAATTTATCTCACAGAGAATCTTGACATGTGAGAGCTAAAGACATATACATTAAAGTATTCCTTATATGTATCATGCTAGGAATGGAAGAAATCTCAGCTAATTATCCAAATTAAACTAGGTGACAATTGATTTAATGGTTTATCTATATCATAAACTGTGATTCTGTTAAAGAAGAAATAAATGTTTTATACAAAGAATGGACTCCAAAATTTGTTACTGAGGTGAAATCCAAAAGCTACGAAACTATCTGAAAAAATGGGCTCCTCCACTGTAAACTAACCGAAAGGGATATACCACGTTATTTGTTACTTGTAAAAGTGTGTCTGCGAAGTGCAAGAAACAAGTGTTTATGCCTAGAAGGGCTGGGTTGGAAGGAAAGACTGCACTTTTCACTTTCCAGTGCTGTTTACATCTATTGAAATGTGTTGCCGAGCTTGCATTGTTACTACCGTCCATGAAAAACAAAAAGTGAAATGACGCTTGAGACGGTTTCCTGTGAGCTTATTGTGATGTTTAAAGAGTTACTCAAACAAGAAGGTGAACTTGTGCATAGTCTCTCGTTGCACAAAGATCTCCTGCCAGGCAGATCCCGGTCCACCCCAGAGAGCAGTTGCTTCTCAAGAGAAAGATGAGACAGTGTCCCATCTCTCTGTTGCTCCACAGACATTGCCTCTCCACACGTAACAGTATTCTATTGATGACCAGTCCCCCTGAGCTGAAACTCGTTCCTTGAAGAAACTTGGAAATCAACCTGAGTCTCAAACAACCACTTCCAGGTCTACTCTTATGTGTTATGTCGATTTGGTGAAAAAATTATCACCAAAGGAGCGTATTCACAATGCGAGAACTCCCTAGAGGTTCTGAACTGATCCTTGTCTGGTTGGGTCACGAGGCCCCTCTTCTCAGGTGATTCTGATCAAACGAGTATCTACACTTCTCCCTCCTTCCCCTCTGAGAAATTCAGCAGAATGAGAATTCTCAGATCCTGTCCCTAGATTCCAAAGTCATTTACCTATCATCTTATTGATACAATGTATTTAAAGAAATCAGGAGTAAATTGTCTAGTCAAGTTCATCCATTCTGTATCATTGATCCTTAGTAAGAATGTATGAGGCAGAAAAGGAAATAAACTGCACACTGGTATCCTCGGAGGCGCTCCCTCTAGAACAGAGCAAATGACTCCCAGTCCCATGCCGCAGCGCACCTTGCGGAGACCCAGATATAATGCACACTCATCTTCAGCCTAAATCCTCTCATCCACGAGCTTGGAGCATATAGTGCTGAACCAGAAGCATCGCTATGCCATCACCGGATCCGATGAACCATGCACACCGAAGACAAGACATGCTCTCTGGAAACATCAGATAAAAGTCTACCTTTCCGTCCACACCTCGACCTGAATGGAGCTTATAATCCAGACGCGCTGCTCTAGAAATGCGTAAGGGAAATAAAGGAGCGCGCGAGAAGCCATAAGGCTGCGGGCGGGTATAACTCTGAGACAACCAGACCCGAGCGAGACAAGTCAAGTGCATAGTGCGAGGGCCGTTGCTTTCGCGTAGAAGGTTCCTAGGCCTGACTCTCCCCCTGATAGCACATTCTATCCTCTGCAAGTTGTGCGGTTGATGAACTTCTGGTGTGGTCCAACACATCATCTCGCCTTCTGGAAAGAGAACACTTAAGAAGGCACGGTGGCCTTGAGCACCAACTGCGATCCACACGGCATTTCACAGCAATGAATAGCACTCTATGATAGGAAAAGGACGGAGAACAGAGATAAAATGTCATAAAACAGTCTTGAAGCAAGCGAGCGCCTGCTTACCAATCAGAAGCCGCTAATTGACTGATGTAGGGTCCTGAACATCTATTAATCTTCACGAACAAGCAGGCGGAGCAGAGGTGAAAACAGAAGACACACGCAAGTACTGACATGGAGTCACGCATCCCCGACGAGCCTAGTCACCCGCCTCCTATGCTGAGCCCTCAGATACGCGACCCCATTAGTCCACGGAGAGTCTCAAGCTAGCCCACCTCTCCACAAAGCGAGCCACAGGTAAGTCTTGCAGACTTGATCCAAACATAAATTCCTAGCCTTCATTTTGTGAAATAAAGAAAAACATATGAAATATACGAACTTGTTCATTCTTCAACTGTGTTTCCTCTAAACTTCTAGGGACAAAATCAAAACATTTCTTTAAAATTCCCATTTGAGAATGGCATGAAGTCATGTCATACACTAGGTAAGAATACGAAATCGCCAGTCTATTGTTCAATACAGGATACAGGAATGCTTGGGCTGGTGCGCACGGGGATGATCCAGAGAGTATGATATGGGTGGGAGTGAGGGGTTCAGGATGGGAAATCACGTACAACCCGTGGCTGATCTTCATGTCATTGTATGGCCAAACCAATACAGAACGTAGCGTTACTAAGCATAAAAACAGTACATCATCAGAAGAGAGAAAATAACAAAAAACTATAAGAAGAAGAGAAGCCGCATTTCCCTCGCCCCAGCTCAACCACCGACCACAGAACACTAACCACCGCTACCTATTATAAGGCAACACAACCCCACCAGTTCAATTCACATAGACCATGAAGAAGAGTGCAACTGAGAGCGAATCAGAAGTCTCCTTCTCATAAACTCTAGTATGCACTGAGTGCACATCAAGCATTGCAAGGTGGAAAGGCTAATAGCTCCCACTCAGTCAGAGATAGATCCTATACGAGCTAGCACACGTCGTATAGTTAAGTTCCTTCTATCACTCTATCAATCCTAATCGTTGCTGTTTAGCGACGAGTTCGCGCACTGATCTCAGACACAGCAACCGATTGGCAGTATTCCTCGCAGCATTGTATAAAGCTATCATGCGCTTCAAGAGCCCGGTCTGCAAATGTGCTGGCCGAGGGCTGGGAACGGTCCCAACATACGCCGCTGTGCCAAAGACGCGTCATGCCTTATGATCATAGCGCCTCCATCAACACTTCCAAGCGCTGCTATACCTCTCTAATTACTTGATACTATGCTCGCGCGATAGAGGCTGCTGGAAACTAGGTGAGGAAGAGTATTCAGCAGTCCTCCATTGCCTACTTGCGCAGCTCATTGCCAATCAGTGCCCTCACTACTAAAGAGCTCATCATCCGCCTCAGCAAGCCTTGTGTCCTTCTCCCTCTGCTATCTATACCGACCACCAAGCCTCCTTGATCATCAAGATGGATAAATCTCAAGTGTGCGATTCCTGAGCGAGCTCTCGCCACACACATTGCATCCAAGACAACACTCATACACCAATTACTATAAGCACGTCTGCTGCATGAAAAGAGAAGGAAGAGCTATATTCAGGGGTCTTCAAAATCGCTAGGGGCCGTTGACATGTTAATTGCGCTCGGCGTACACCCAGACAATATTCTGCCGCTCGCACACGCAACTATCCTAGGGCGCGCACAACTCAGCAGTCTCCTCGACTCATAGAGGACTTGCAGTACACGCGAACACATCCCAAAATTTCCCCAAGGGAAGGAAAATTGTTAATATTCAGCAATCTCCCATACTCCACCCGGAAAATGTCTTATGAGAAATACCAAGATAGCTACCGACGCTCTGCATAGCTATGCCTCACTACACACCAACCATGATCATTGTTCCAAGACCAAGTTGGGAAGTACTAGTAGTCTTCCCCTTAACTGTCGACTGCTCACCTAATGCGCAAAGCCCACCCTAAGAAATCATGTAGCCAATGCTGAGTTCGGCCGACTCCTATGTCATCTCCTGTAAGCGATCAACAAAATGCGAGACATGCAATCACCGCACCTGAATAGATCCTTCGTAACATCAAGAACTGGAAATTAGCATTTAATGCATGTTGAAAGTGGCTACACCTTAATGTTGACGAAATAGTAAACCTACACATAATTTGAGTACGCCTAGCCCAGGCATTTTAATTTTCAGGCCCACTCCCCATCCGATCACTACACACAGAGTAGAAGAGGATCTACATGTCTCCGGCCGGTGAGCCGTAAGATCCGTCTGCGTAGAGAACAATAGAGCTTACGCCCAAATTCCAAATCAGTTGGTTGCTTCACCCACGAAAGCTTGCTAGAGAGCGCGAGCATAATGACGCCATACCAAGATAAGAAACACGCATGCAAGATGGAGCTTCCACGCTTCTGCTTAAACTATGAAATAAAGCCTAAAACGATCTGTGGCACAGAATATACGCCACGCGAGTGGACTATACACACCCACTGCGCCCATTAGTACATGAAATGCACATGAGCTCCAGTATCTTGCACCTAGCACAGCCTACCACACTCGCTACACATCAAATCGAAAGTAGCAGCTGCCGCGCCCCGAAAACTTGGCGATCATTCTGAAGATTTGAGATGGCTAGATTTAATCACGCCATCTCTAAGCACATCCTCTGACCGATACTCGTCAGACTAACTACGCTGCCTGTCTTGTCGCTATAGTGCCTTTCATAGAAAACTCTCACGAGTCCCGCTAAAGTGCCGTCTCTCTGAAGGAAAGGTGCGACAAGAAGAGAAGTTATGTCTGCAGCACACAATCAGACACACCGAGCCCTCCAGCGGCTCACCCCATGCTCTAGAAGATGAGAATCCTGTTGTGACTCCGAAAGTTGAAAAGCTGACATTATCAGATGACAGGTCTACACCCCCGCAGATAGACTCACTTCCAGCTCCTACATGTAACCGCATCACAACCAGTTCTATCTCTTAGCTATCTCTCCGCATACGAACTAGAGCAAAGCGCATGACACAAAGGAAACGCCGAGCGGCTCAACCTTACATGAAAGTGGCTTGCCGACTTCATGCCTGCCAATGAAAACCAAAAACCCTAAATTGAAAGGAGGCTATGACAATTCACTCTAGGCGACAAAACATCAAAGATTCAAAAGTGATCTATGTTTACGACACCACGGGTCTATAGCCCTCATGTAGTTAGCGAGTGAGACCTCATAAAGACCGAAGACCACCATCCTACGAGCCCTATGTGCCTAAAGAAAGAACACAGTGGTCAATCTTAGATCTCAGGAGACGGCACTTAGTGCCCAACTTGGCGTAGTGCCTAGACACTCGCGACAAAGCACTCGTACCCCATGCTCAAAAATAAAACATGGCCGACTTTAAACAATGGAAGAGAATGAATGCACCGACACATGTGCGAAATCGAACATTGTATAATAGAGTGTCAGGTCCTTCTGCTTTAACCAATGAAACATGCTTTGTCTGTGTCTTATGCGAGCCTCCTCGACTTGGACAGAAAAGCAATGCCCACCATCACACTTGCTCCTTCAAGTCCCACTATACTATAAACGAGCACGTGCGATAATCTCTACAGGAAGCGACAGAATAGCGTTCTCAAGATCAACTGATCTTAGTCCATGAGGCAAAATGTTCGACCTGCACCTCAGCTCCAGATATGGATCTCAACTTGCTAATACAAAAAGGCGAGAAAGCCATTGAGCACTCAAGCTGGCACACCAGTCCGGCCTGGTTAGACGAAGCCTCTGGCCCAAACACACCATTGCGCCTCCTATCTAGCTCCCTTCTTCCTGCGCGTCACATAATATTAGACTAGCGTGCGGGTCCGACTTTGCGCGCGCTCAGTGCGTGGACTCACTGATAATGAGCATCCCTCACTTATCATTTCACCGGGTGTGACTCATACCAAGACTCGAATCCTGTCAAGACTCACCGCTGCTTCTTCTGCCAAGGGTTATATTCAGCGTTCTAGCTCGTGCACTACCCTAGACCTACAAATCGAGCCTTCATATGAAGTTGGAGGCTGTCTTCACGGAGCAGAGATCCATCTAGCATGCACTATCCAACAATGGAGGCTCTCACAGGAGACACATTAAGGGCTCACTGGGAGTAAAGTCGACTAGGCCGAAGGATCTATTGCGACAGGATGCTCCTTCTCATCTCTTTTAACTTGCACCCTCGACCTACACAACTCAGCGCACGAGAGACCTCGCTGAAAACAATGATGTACAAAAGCCACGAGCTCCCCAGGTCCCTTCTGCGAGGAGTGCTGCTACAGCCAGCCCCACACACCCACCGAGCATGACCGAATCGCATGTAGGCCCACTTTCGCTAAATTCCTTAACCCCAGGTCATCTTGTGGGGCTTGTTTCTGCAGACACCCTTAAGCCCCGCATACCTGGGAAAGCCATTGTAAAATAATTGGCTGATCTGCCTTTAAATGCCTATTCAGGCCCAGATTCCTAGAATCCTTTCTCGAAGAAAAGTTTAGAGCTGAATACATTGTAATTGTGGCAATGAAGTGTTTTAAAATATCAGCTTAATATATTTTTTTTTCTAATGCCAGCGGAGAACTGGTGAATTTAACCTGGCTACTTCTTAGCACGAATATGTAATAAAATACATAAAGCACAACGCCGCTCCTCCCCTAGGGAAGGTCACAACAAGCTACGATCTCCTCTAACACTGCACGGTCACCCTGCCAGATCCATTAAGGCGAGACGTACTTGATGCACCTTGGGAGGCGCTCCCTGCCAGAAGACCTCGCCTGCTTCGCCCCACATATGATCAGCCCAGCATATCACTTAGGCCAATTACAGAGCCTAAGCCCATCTTGAAAGCTCTAGAAACACTGCAGGAGCGCACATCACTAAGCGCGCTCCTATCACCAAACACTGAAGCCGCCGTGAAGACCTGCTGCCAGTGGAGCTGCCAGAGAGTCCAAACCGCAATGACTACCGAGTAAGTTATGAATCGAGAAGACTCCAACCAGCGCGTTGACGCCATTGGGTGCGCTCGAAGCACATCTACTTCCTGCTGAAGGACCGCGACAGTGCATGCCACACCCACCCAGTACACGAGCAGCAAGATGGACTACGCGGCTAGGCACAAACTGTGCCCAGAGGCGCCCACCATCTAACACACAATGATCTAGCTCGTTGCCTGTTTCCATCGAGGCTCCAGCTCCATGAGCGCACATGGCTGATTTACACTTTTGTCCACAAGGACTTGAGCCATCAACAGACAAAGAAAAAGCCACATACAGCAGATTCAACCAATTGAGACGCAGCAAACTGACATCAGACTCGATGGGTTTCTCGAGAGAGAGCCTAAGTAAATTTCTGTTTGAACAACAAGCCTTGCCTTTCTGTCGTAAATCCTCTCTATGTTATTCAATATCGCTCTACTCATAGCATCTCGGTGCTCGCTCTATTCCTAGACCTCCAAGAATCAGGCGTTCTGAAATATCTAGCCTCTGCATCAACCGTTAGAGACAGCCGTAATGCACAGCCAAAATACGTTTACTACGGACACCTTCTATGAGACACACAACGTGTGGCTTGATATACAAAACCCCTGGAGCGAGCACCCAAAAGTCCAGCAAGAAAGAAGCGTCTCTGACCAAACGAAGAATGGCAAAGAGCGATTCTGCACTAGTCGAACCTTGCACAAGACATCGTAGTAGCTAGGAAAGCTCTAAATTCCTTCATAATAAAATTGACAGGCCTGCAAAAGGAAATGAAAGAACCAACAATCGCCAAACAAGGAAAACGCTCACTGCGAAGAATGAGAATTGTCTATCGCCCTTTGCAACGAGACTCTGCGGAGTCTGCAAGCCCCCCAGCCTCCAGGTTCCTTGCTGGGGTGTCTGCAGCCACAATAACACTCCGAGAAGCTGACTCCCTGGGCGCCCAGCAGCTGCCTCACACAGCGTAGCTTCTACGCTCTCCCACCCAGCAGAGACTGTGCAGCTGGTTGGGGCCTGCCCCTGCGTGCCTGGGCTCCCGCCCACAGCCCCAGCTCAGGGCAAGCAGCCCCTGAGCCAAGACCTGCAGAGGCGCAGAGCGCCCCCACCTGGAAGCCGAGTGAAGCTGGCGGGGGCCGAGCCTCCTCGAGGGAAGAAGAGGCAGCCCAGCCTCGTTTGGCTCAAGCCCTACTTGGCTGGAGCCGAGTGCGCCTCCAGGACGGCAGAGCTCCAGCTCTGCTCAGAGCCGATCTGGCAGAGTTCTGGCGCGGGCGATGCTCTGCCCTGGCGAGCCTTGCCCAGACTTGCCTCACAGCTAGGCTTCCTCCCAAAGAGCAGCTGCGCGCGGCTGGGAGACGCCACTGGCGCCTTCCTGACCTCAGCTCCGCTCCTGCCTTGCCTTTGCACCTAGGCCCCAGGCGTCCTTGGGGAGGCTTAGGGGACGGTGGCTTGCACACTGCCAAGGCTCCAGCAGAAGAGCTCTGTTGAGCGAAGGAAAGGGCTAGTGCAGGGGCTCCTCCAGCCGTTGCTTGGCCGCCCAGACTCAGCGCTGCACGGAGTGCACCAGGCTCCCAGGTCCCTGGCTGGGGTCTGCAGCCCACACACCCGGAGGCTGACTCCCTGGCGCCCAGCAGCTGCCTCACACACGTAGCTTCCCTAGCGCTCCTCCCCAGCAGAGACGTGTGCAGCTGGTTGGGCCTGCCCCTGCGTGCCTGCTCCGCCCACAGCCCCAGCTCAGGGCAAGCAGCCCTGAGCCAAGACCTGCAGAGAGGCGCAGAGCGCCCCCACCTGAAGCCGAGTGAACAGCTGGCGGGGAGGCGAGCCTCCTCGAGGAAGAAGAGGCAGCCCAGCCTCGTTGGCTCAAGCCCTACTTGGCTGGAGCGAGTGCGCCTCCAGGACGGCAGAGCTCCAGCTCTGCTCAGAGCCCGATCTGGCAGAGTTGCTGGCGCGAGGCTGCTCTGCCCTGCGAGCCTTGCCCAGACTTGCCTCACAGCTAGGCTTCCTTCCCAGGAAGGAGCAGTGCCGCGGCGGGAGACGCCACTGGCGCCTTCCTGACCTCAGCTCCGCTCCTGCCTTGCCTTTGCACCTAGGCCCCAGGCGTCCTTGGGGAGGGCTTAGGGGACGGTGGCTTGCACACTGCCAAGGGCTCCAGCAGGAAGAGCTCTGTGTGAGCGAAGGAAAGGGCTAGTGCAGGGCTCCTCCAGCCGTTGATGGCCGCCCAGACTCAGCGCTGCACGCAGTGCACCAGGCTCCCAGGCCCTGGCGGGGTCTGCACCCCACACACCCGGAGGCTGACTCCCTGGGCGCCGCAGCTGCCTCACACACGTAGCTTCCCTACGCCTCCCTCCCAGCAGAGACGTGTGCAGCTGGTTGGGCCTGCCTGCGTGCGGCTCCCGCCACACACCCCAGCTCAGGGCAAGCAGCCCCTGAGCCAAGACCTGCAGGAGGCGCAGAGCGCCCCCACCTGAAAGCCGAGTGAACGGCTGGTGGGGAGGCGAGCCTCCTCGAGGGAAGAAGAGGCAGCCCAGCCTCGTTTGGCTCAAGCCCTACTTGGCTGGAGCCGAGTGCGCCTCCAGGACGGCAGAGCTCCAGCTCTGCTCAGAGGCCCGATCTGGCAGAGTTGCTGGCGCGAGGCTGCTCTGCCTGGCGAGCCTTGCCCAGACTTGCCTCACAGCTAGGCTTCCTTCCCAGAGGAAGCAGGCTGCGCGCGGGGAGACGCCACTGGCGCCTTCCTGACCTCAGCTCCGCTCCTTCCTTGCCTTTGCACCTAGGCCCCAAGCGTCCTTGGGGAGGGCTTAGGGGCCGGTGGCTTGCACACTGCCAAGGGCTCCAGCAGGAAGAACTCTGTGTGAGCGAAGGAAAGGGCTAGTGCAAGGCTCCTCCAGCCGTTGCTTGGCGCCCAGACTCAGCGCTGCACGAGTGCACCAGGCTCCCAGGGTCCCTGGCTGGGGTCTGCAGCCCCACACACCCGGAGGCTGACTCCCTGGCGCCCAGCAGCTGCCTCACACACGTAGCTTCTAGCTCTCCTCCCAGCAGAGACGTGTGCAGCTGGTTGGGGCCTGCCCCTGCGTGCCTGGGCTCCCGCCCACAGCCCCAGCTCAGGGCAAGCAGCCCTGAGCCAAGACCTGCAGGAGGCGCAGAGCGCCCCACCTGGAAGCCGAGTGAACGGCTGGCGGGAGGCGAGCCTCCTCGAGGAAGAAAGGCAGCCCAGCCTCGTTTGGCTCAAGCCCTACTTGGCTGGAGCCGAGTCGCCTCCAGGACGGCAGAGCTCCAGCTCTGCTCAGAGGCCCGATCTGGCAGAGTTGCTGGCGCGAGGCTGCTCTGCCCTGGGCGAGCCTTGCCCAGACTTGCCTCACAGCTAGGCTTCCTTCCCAGGAAGGAGCAGGCTGCGCGGCTGGAGACGCCACTGGCGCCTTCCTGACCTCAGCTCCGCTCCTGCCTTGCCTTGCACCTAGGCCCCAGGCGTCCTTGGGAGGGCTTAGGGACGGTGGCTTGCACACTGCCAAGGCTCCAGCAGGAAGAGCTCTGTGTGGCGAAGGAAAGGGCTAGTGCAGGGCTCCTCCAGCCGTTGCTTGGCCGCCCAGACTCAGCGCTGCACGGAGTGCACCAGGCTCCCAGGGGTCCCTGGCTGGGGCTGCAGCCCCACACACCGAGCCCGGACTCCCTGGGGCGCCCAGCAGCTGCCTCACACACGTAGCTTCCTAGCGCTCTCCTCCCCAGCGGGGCGTGTGCAGCTGGTTGGGGCCTGCCCTGCGTGCCTGGGCTCCCGCCCACAGCCCCAGCTCAGGGCAAGCATCCCCTGAGCCAAGACCTGCAGGAGGCGCAAGAGCGCCCCACCTGGAAGCCGAGTGAACAGCTGGCGGGAGGCGAGCCTCCTCGAGGGAAGAAGAGGCAGCCCAGCCTCGTTTGCTCAAGCCCTACTTGGCTGGAGCCGAGTGCGCCTCCAGGACGGCAGAGCTCCAGCTCTGCTCAGAGCCCGATCTGGCAGAGTTGCTGGCGCGAGCTGCTCTGCCCTGGGGCGAGCCTTGCCCAGACTTGCCTCACAGCTAGGCTTCCTTCCAGGAAGAGCAGGCTGCGCGCGCTGGAACGCTGGCGCCTTCCTGACCTCAGCTCCGCTCCTGCCTTGCCTTTGCACCTAGGCCCCAGGCGTCCTTGGGGAGGGCTTAGGGGCGGTGGCTTACACACTGCCAAGGGCTCCAGCAGGAAGAGCTCTGTGAGCGAAGGAAGGGCTAGTGCAGGCTCCTCCAGCCGTTGCTTGGCCGCCCAGACTCAGCGCTGCAGGAGTGCACCAGGCTCCCAGGTCCCTGGCTGGGGTCTGCAGCCCCACACACCCGGAGGCTGACTCCCTGGGGCGCAGCAGCTGCCTCACACACGTAGCTTCTAGCGCTCCTCCAGCAGAGCGTGTGCAGCTGGTTGGGGCCTGCCCTCGTGCCTGGGCTCGCCCACAGCCCCAGCTCAGGCAAGCAGCCCCTGAGCCAAGACCTGCAGGAGCGCAGAGCGCCCACCCTGGAAGCCGAGTGAACGGCTGGCGGGGAGGCGAGCCTCCTCGAGGAAGAAGCAGCCCAGCCTCGTTGGCTCAAGCCCTACTTGGCTGGGCCGAGTCGCCTCAGGACGGCAGAGCTCCAGCTCTGCTCAGAGCCCGATCTGGCAGAGTTGCTGGCGCGAGGCTGCTCTGCCCTGGCGAGCCTTGCCCAGACTTGCCTCACAGCTAGGCTTCCTTCCAGGAAGGAGCAGGCTGCGCGCGCTGGGAGACGCCACTGGCGCCTTCCTGACCTCAGCTCCGCTCCTGCCTTGCCTTTGCACCTAGGCCCCAGGCGTCCTTGGGGAGGCTTAGGGCCGGTGGCTTGCACACTGCCAAGGGCTCCAGCAGGAAGAGCTCTGTGTGAGGCGAAGAGAAGAGCTAGTGCAGGCTCCTCCAGCCGTGCTTGGCCGCCCCAGACTCAGCGCTGCACGGAGTGCACCAGGCTCCCAGGTCCCTGGCTGGGGTCTGCAGCCCCACACACCCGAGGCTGACTCCCTGGGGCGCCCAGCAGCTGCCTCACACACGTAGCTTCCCTAGCGCTCTCCCCCCAGCAGAGACGTGCAGCTGGTTGGGGCCTGCCCCTGCGTGCCTGGGCTCCGCCCACAGCCCCAGCTCAGGGCAAGCAGCCCCTGAGCCAAGACCTGCAGGAGGCGCAGAGCGCCCCACCTGGAAGCCGAGTGAACGCTGGCGGGGCGAGCCTCCTCGAGGAAGAAGAGGCAGCCCAGCCTCGTTTGGCTCAAGCCCTACTTGGCTGGAGCCGAGTGCGCCTCCAGGACGGCAGAGCTCCAGCTCTGCTCAGAGGCCCGATCTGGCAGAGTTGCCGCGAGCTGCTCTGCCCTGCCCCTGGCGAGCCTTGCCAGACTTGCCTCACAGCTAGGCCTTCCCAGGAAGGAGCAGGCTGCGCGCGGCTGGGAGACGCCACTGCGCCTTCCTGACCTCAGCTCCGCTCCTGCCTTGCCTTTGCACCTAGGCCCCAGGCGTCCTTGGGAGGCTTAGGGAGGTGGCTTGCACACTGCCAAGGGCTCCAGCAGGAAGAGCTCTGTGTGAGCGAAGGAAGGGCTAGTGCAGGGCTCCTCCAGCCGTGCTGGCCGCCCAGACTCAGCGCTGCACGGAGTGCACCAGGCTCCCAGGGTCCTGGCTGGGGTCTGCAGCCCCACACACCCGGAGGCTGACTCCCTGGGGCGCCCAGCAGCTGCCTCACACACGTAGCTTCCCTACGCTCTCCTCCCCAGCAGAGACGTGTGCAGCTGGTTGGGGCCTGCCCTGCGTGCCTGGGCTCCCGCCACAGCCCCAGCTCAGGGCAAGCAGCCCTGAGCCAAGACCTGCAGGAGGCGCAGAGCGCCCCACCTGGAAGCCGAGTGAACAGCTGGCGGGAGGCGAGCCTCCTCGAGGGAAAAGAGCACCCAGCCTCGTTGGCTCAAGCCCTACTTGGCTGGAGCCGAGTGCGCCTCCAGGACGGCAGAGCTCCAGCTCTGCTCAGAGCCCGATCTGGCAGAGTTGCTGGCGCGAGGCTGCTCTGCCCTGGGCGAGCCTTGCCCAGACTTGCCTCACAGCTAGGCTTCCTTCCCAGGAAGGAGCAGGCTGCGCGCGGCTGGGGAGACGCCACTGGCGCCTTCCTGACTCAGCTCCGCTCCTGCCTTGCCTTTGCACCTAGGCCCCAGGCGTCCTTGGGAGGCTTAGGGGCGGTGGCTTGCACACTGCCAAGGGCTCCAGCAGGAAGAGCTCTGTGTGAGCGAAGGAAAGGCTAGTGCAGGGCTCCTCCAGCCGTTGCTTGGCCGCCCAGACTCAGCGCTGCACGGAATGCACCAGGCTCCCAGGGTCCCTGCTGGGGTCTGCAGCCCCACCCACCCGGAGGCTGACTCTGGGCGCCAGCAGCTGCCTCACACACGTAGCTTCCCTAGCGCTCCTCCCCCAGCAGAGACGTGTGCAGCTGGTGGGGCCTGCCCCTGCGTGCCTGGCTCCCGCCCACAGCCCAGCTCAGGGCAAGCAGCCCTGAGCCAAGACCTGCAGGAGCGCAGAGCGCCCCACCTGGAAGCCGAGTGAACAGCTGGCGGGAGGCGAGCCTCCTCGAGGAAGAAGAGGCAGCCCAGCCTCGTTGGCTCAAGCCCTACTTGGCTGGAGCCGAGTGCGCCTCCAGGACGGCAGAGCTCCAGCTCTGCTCAGAGCCCGATCTGGCAGAGTTGCTGCGCGAGGCTGCTCTGCCCTGGGCGAGCCTTGCCCAGACTTGCCTCACAGCTAGGCTTCCTTCCCAGGAAGGAGCAGGCGCCGCGGCTGGGAGACGCCACTGGCGCCTTCCTGACCTCAGCTCCGCTCCCTGCTTGCCTTTGCACCTAGCCCAGGTCCCTGGGAGGGCTTAGGGACGGTGGCTTGCACACTGCCAAGGGCTCCAGCAGGAAGAGCTCTGTGTGAGCGAAGGAAAGGCTAGTGCAGGGCTCCTCCACCGTTGCTTGGCCGCCCAGACTCAGCCCTGCACGGAGTGCACCAGGCTCCCAGGGTCCCTGGCTGGGGCCTGCAGCCCCACACACCCGGAGGCTGACTCCCTGGGCGCCCAGCAGCTGCCTCACACACGTAGCTTCCCTAGCGCTCTCCTCCCAGCAGAGACGTGTGCAGCTGGTTGGGGCCTGCCCTGCGTGCCTGGGCTCCCGCCCACAGCCCCAGCTCAGGGCAAGCAGCCCCTGAGCCAAGACCTGCAGGAGGCGCAGAGCGCCCCACCTGAAGCCGAGTGAACGGCTGGGGAGGCGAGCCTCCTCGAGGGAAGAAGAGCAGCCCAGCCTCGTTTGGCTCAAGCCCTACTTGGCTGGAGCCGAGTGCGCCTCCAGGACGGCAGAGCTCCAGCTCTGCTCAGAGGCCCGATCTGGCAGAGTTGCGGCGAGAGCTGCTCTGCCTGGGCGAGCCTTGCCCAGACTTGCCTCACAGCTAGGCTTCCTTCCCAGGAAGGAGCAGGCGCGCAGGCTGGGGACGCCACTGCGCCTTCCTGACCTCAGCTCCGCTCCTGCCTGCCTTTGCACCTAGGCCCCAGGCGTCCTGGGGAGGGCTTAGGGGCCGGCTTGCACACTGCCAAGGGCTCAGCAGGAAGAGCTCTGTGTAAGCGAAGGAAAGGGCTAGTGCAGGGCTCCTCCAGCCGTTGCTTGGCCGCCCCAGACTCAGCGCTGCACGGAGTGCACCAGGCTCCCAGGGTCCCTGGCTGGGGTCTGCAGCCCACACACCCGGAGGCTGACTCCCTGGGGCGCCCAGCAGCTGCTCACACACGTAGCTTCCCTAGCGCTCCCTCCCCAGCAGAGACGTGTGCAGCTGGTTGGGGCCTGCCCCTGCGTGCCTGGCTCCCCCCACAGCCCCAGCTCAGGCAAGCAGCCCTGAGCCAAGACCTGCAGGAGGCGCAGAGCGCCCCACCTGGAAGCCGAGTGAACAGCTGGCGGGAAGGCGAGCCTCCTCGAGGAAAGAAGGCAGCCCAGCCTCGTTTGCTCAAGCCCTACTTGCTGGAGCCGAGTGCGCCTCCAGGACGGCAGAGCTCCAGCTCTGCTCAGAGGCCCGATCTGGCAGAGTTGCTGGCGCGAGGCTGCTCTGCCCTGGGCGAGCCTTGCCCAGACTTGCCTCACAGCTAGGCTTCCTTCCCAGGAAGGAGCAGCTGTGCGCGCGCTGGAGACGCCACTGGCGCCTTCCTGACCCTCAGCTCCGCTCTCCTTGCCTTTGCACCTAGGCCCCAGCGTCCTCTGGGGAGGTTAGGCCGGTGGCTTGCACACTGCCACTCCGGAGGAGGCAAGCGACTGTAGCGCAAGGAGAAAGGCTAGTGCAGGGGCCTCCAGCCGTTGCTTGCCGCCCAGACTCAGCGCTGCACGGAGTGCACCAGCTCCCAGGGGTCCCTGGCTGGGGTCTGCAGCCCACACACCCGGAGCTGACTCCCTGGCGCCCACAGCTGCCTCACACACGTAGCTTCCCTAGCGCTCTCCTCCCCAGCAGAGACGTGTGCAGCTGGTGGGGCCTGCCCCTGCTGCCTGGGGCTCCCGCCCACAGCCCAGCTCAGGCAAGCAGCCCCTGAGCCAAAGACCTGCAGGAGGCGCAGAGCGCCCCACCTGGAAGCCAAGTAACAGCTGGCGGGAGGCGACCTCCTCGAGGGAAGAAGAGGCAGCCCAGCCTCGTTTGGCTCAAGCCCACTGCTGGAGCCGAAGTGCGCCTCCAGGACGGCAGAGCTCCAGCGCTCAGAGCCCCGATCTGGCAGAGTTGCTGCGCGAGTGCTCTCCTGG
>NW_024599752.1:0-22417 GCF_016772045.2 Ovis aries | reverse complement strand
CTGCCGTAAGAACTTGGGGACTGGCCAGTCCTGAGGCCACCAGAGCGGGTCCCTGACGTTCACCGTCGTATAGTGAGAGCACCTGCCGCAGACTTGAAAAATAGAGGAGAGTTTTCATCTCCAGGTCGAGATGAGGCCGCATTTTGTCCGCTGGAGGCTTGCTCGAGGCTAATCACACCTATAACCCTGGAACTTCCAAAGGGTCCTTCCACACCCTTGCTTGCAACTCAACGAATTTCTTGCCCTGACATTGCGCATTCCAGATCGAAGACACGAGTGTCCCGCGCACAGTATCCAGAGGAGCCCCGTTTGCCACCTGTTAGCTGGAGATGAGAGAGATCCTTCTCGCTGTTTCGTAGGGAAAGAATTTCCTGCGTTCCCATCGCATTCTCAAGAGGAGGCGCTCTCCACAGGAAAGGCGAGAGGAACTCCAGGGTCGTGACACCATTCCAGAGTCCGAGCCAGATGTGTCAGTCCTTCCAGAGGAACCTGTTTCTCCTGCACTGCCTCGAGTTTTACGCTGAGGATCGACTCCGCACGCCAGAGTGCGGTTGGCACGTGGGACAGCCCTGTGGGAAAGCCCGTGTCGTGGAAAGAGACCTGTGAGGAAAGACTCTCAGAGGAATTACAGAATCCCGTTATTACACTTGACGTGAGCGTGAGCATTGATGCTACCGGCGCTCTGGAGGAAAGCGCAAGTGCAGCCCCATGTCGAGAACGCAGCGGGACTGACTCCCCTGGGGGACTCCAGCGTACGCCCAGGAAGATCCCATGTCAGCACTGGAGAGGAATCCTCAGGTTCCGGCCGTGAGTTCACACAGACACATCAGTTAGGCCGGCAACATCGACGGGCGAGAGAGGATTCCTTAGAGGCCCCCGAGGCAACTCGCACTGGGGACTGGCCTTTCCTGAGGCCACCAGAGCGGGTCCCTGAGGTCCCCGTCGTCAGAATGAGAGCACCTGCCGCAACTCGAGAAATCCAGGAGGTTTTGCCCTCCAGCGAGATGAGGCCCATTTTCCGCTGAGGAGCTTCTCTCGAGGCTAATCACATTAACCCCTGGAACTTCCAAAGGGTCTTTACACCTTAGCTTCTGCAACTCAAGAAGTTCCCGACACACCCGTCTCACTCGAGAGGAAGCACGAGGTGTCCCGAACACATCCAGGGGAGCCCCGTTTCTCCTGGTAGCTCGAGATGAGGGATCCTTTCCTGTTTCGTAGGGAAAGAATCCCGACGCGCGTTCGCGTCGCATCTCAAGAGGAGGCGCTCTCCACAGGAAGGCGAGAGGAACTCCAGGTCGTGAGCCACCATTCCAAGGAGTCCCCCAGATGTGTCAGTCCATTCCAGAGGAACCTGTTTTCCCTGCACTGCCTTGACTGTGCAAGCTCGAGGATCGACTCCCACAACGTGTGGCACGTGGGACAGCCCTGAGGAAAGCCTCGTGGGAAAGCCTCGGTGGGATTGCACTCGAGGGAGAGCACCAGGATCTCTACGTCGTACAGTGATCGGAAGGTAGTGGACACTGCTACTGTTTCTCCACTTCGCTCTGGAGGAAAGCGCAAGTGCTTGCCCCATTCGAGAGGGAGGACTGCTCTCCCTGGGGAGACTCCAGAAGTGATGCGCCACGAGTTGTCATCGGCCAAGGATCATAGTCGCGGCACTGGGAGAGGGAATCCTCAGGTTCGGCCCGACTCCCAACACAGCAAGGTCTTAGGGCCCCCGCAATCGAACAGGGAAGAGGATTCGAGAGGCCCCCGTGGAGGGTAACATTCTCCGGCTGGGGGACAACCTTTGGGTGCTTACGTGTCTCTTGAGGCCCGACCAGAGCGGGTCCCTGAGGGCCCCGTCGTAAAGATCGAGAGCACCTGCCGCAACATGGAGGAATCCAGAGGTGTATGCCCTCCAGGCGAGATGAGGCCCATTTCCGCTGAGGCTTCTCGAGGCTAATCCATCTAACCCCTGGAACTTCACAAAGGTCTTCACACCCTTATGAAACTCAGGCGTTCTCCGACATACCCGTCTCCACTCGAGAGGAAGCAGAAGGGTCCCGCACACATCAGAAGGTAGCCCTGTTTCCGCCTCGTAGCTCGAGATGAGGGAATCGCATTCCCTGTTTTTGTCGGCAAGGAATTCGGCGTTTGCCCATCGCACGTCGCATGAGGAGGCGATCTCCACGAGGAAAGGCGAGAGGAACTCTAGGGTCGTGCTCAGCATTCCAAGTGAGTCCCCCAGATGGTGTCAGACCATTCCAGGCGAGAACCGCATTCCCTGCGCTCCTGGACTTCAAGCGAGACGACTCGAGTGTAGTTGCACAGGTATAGGAAGCCTCGTGGGAAAGCCTCGTGGGAAAGACTCGAGGATTATAGACTCAATCATCGGTGGCACGTGGGAGTAGCGAGCCTGCTGGGTGAGAAGGCGACTCGAGGGGAAACGCACAATCACCAGCTGGTTGATAGCACGAGAGGGCGGGGAGAGCATTCAGCTAGATCAGCTGCCTACAGTGGGACGGAAAGAACGCGCAAGGTCGCTGTATGACCAAGGGAGAGACGCGAGGCACATCGACTACTCCTCTGGAGGACTGACTTTCCAGAAGACCTCGGTGGCACCGATCCGTGTCAGCACTGGCAGGTCGGCAAGCCTCGAGGTGTTACGCCCGACTTAGACGGTCCACACAAGATTATTTAGGGTGGGACCCGGCGTCAACGGAACGTTTTGTAGCTGCGGCGAGTAGAGAAGCGACATTGTCATGAGGACCGTCGCCAAGCTTCGCGGCATTGGGGCGAAGCTAGTGACGTTCCCGCCTAGGAGCCGCCTGAAACCCGAGCGCGCGGAATGCAGCGACGAAGGGTGCGGCTACGACGATAGAGTGAATGGTCTGATGAGGCATTTATCAATGCTTCGACGAACGCATCGGTAGAACCGAAGCCGTGACATGGGCATGTCCGGAGGTGTTCCGTGCCGGCTCGTCCATTCCGGTGAGATACTCAGGTTTTCGCCCGGAATTTAAGGCGATGAACTGCGGTACGAGCTACGCTTCATGCGCAGGCGTGCAGGACAAATCCAAGTCAACAAGAGTGTTGAGTCCGACATCAGTAGCCGAGAGCGCTCTCTGGTGAACTACAACTGCTCAGATCAGTCATCGTTCCCTTTATACGCGTGCAAACTCAAGAAGTTCCGTCAGCTTACCCGTTTCACTCCACGTTTCATAGAGGGAATGCACAAGCTACGTGGCCCATCGATTCCAGTAGACGAGGGCCATTCCAGTCCCGAGGCACGCTAAGTAGCTCGAGTATGAGGATCCTTCTCTGCGAGCTTGGTCGGGTATGTAGTTGAAGAAAAATCGTGAGATTCGTGGTTTGTGTCCTCCGTACGCTATCTCGCAGAGGAGGTGGGCATGCTCACATCCATAGACGCGAGACGGACCTCCCAGCGTTACCGTGACACTACAGATGATGTGCCAGTAGAGTCCCCGGATATCGCTTTCAGTGCCATTCACAGAAGGAAACCGTGTTCTTACTTCCCTGCAGTGCCAGGTCGACGTTATAAGTCGTAGGAATGGCCGACCTGCCCGCCATGAGCGCGCACGTGGACAGCCCTTAGGTATGGGACAATAGCACTTAGTGGGGAGAATGCTGCGTGCGGAGGGAAATTGCCCGCTACTCGATCCGCGTAAGAAGATGTCCCGTGGACCTCGGGAAGGTGAGAACACTATAGACGTACTGAGTGTCAGACTGCCTCAGCGAAGAGGGACATGAGGCGCCAGTGCATTGCCCCTCTTCGAGACGAGGACTGCTCCCCTGGGAGAGTATCCTACAGAAGTAACCTCCAGATCCCATTGTCAGCACTGGAGAGGAATCCTCAGGTTTCTGCCAGCCCGCAATCGCCCACAAGGTCTTAGGCCGATGCGCAGCATCCGACGAGAGAGGAATCGTCCAGAGAGGGACCTCGAGTGAAACTCACATGGGGTGAAGTGGCCAGGTCCTGAGGCCCGCACTAGAAACGGGTGCCTCATAGCGAGTGACCCGTCGTAAGAGTGAGCAAGCCTGCCTCGTACTGAATAACTCCGAGAAAATATCAAGGCAGCGTTTTGCTCTCCTGCCGTAAGATGAGGTCCTCATCGTCCCTGGAGGCTTCTGGGCGGTCTAATCGACATTGAGACCCCTGGAACTTCCAAAGGGGAAATTACAAACCGCTTTCCCGGGGCATAATCCAGCATTTGACGCCACGACATAAAATTGCCCGTCTGCCCGACTCTAGAGGAATGCAGCCAGGAGGTCCCTGCCACATCGCAGAGGAGGACCCGTTTCCTGCCTCGTGAGCTCGAGATGGTAGGGAATCCTTATCGCTGCTGGTTCGTAAGGGATGAATTCCTGGGTATGCCTGTCGCATTCTCAAGAGGAGGCAGCGGTCTCCACAGAGGCAAAGGCTAGAGGACTCCAGGGTCGTGCGCACCTATGCCTGCCCAAGATGCTCGCCCGAGGATGTCTCAGGGTCCATTCGCAAGCGAGACCGTTTTTCCTGCTGCATGCTGCTGGCCACGCAGTCGAGCTTTCCTCACTTCGAGGATTCGAGACTCGCACGTACGATGGTGGCACGGTGGGGACAGCCTCTGTTCGGAAAGCCTCGTGGGAAAGCCTCCGTGGGAAATCACGAGGGAAAACCATAGGATGCTTTGATCCACCGGGCGGATCGTAGTGACAGTCTGGCTGCTATCATGCCTCTGGAGGAAACGCGCACGTTGCATGCCCCATCTCGAAGACAGGATGACTCCCCTGGGGAGACTCAAGAAGTACCCCAGAGATCCATGTCAGCACTGCGTAGAAGATTCTCAGGTTCCGGTCCTGCAATCCACAAGAAGGTCTTAGGCCCGCAGGACGGGAGAGAGGAATTCCGAGAGGTCCCGGAGGAAACTCGAATGGGAGACTGGCCTTTCCTGAGGACCCACGCAGACTGGTCCTTACAGGCCCCGTCGTAAGTGAGAGCACCTGCCGCAACTTGATAAAGAAAGATCCGGAGGTTCTTTCCTCCAGGCGAGATGAGTAAGCGCCCATTTCCGCCTGAGGCTTCCGGAGGCTAATCACGAATGGTAACCTGTGGAACTTCCAAAGAGGTGCCTTACACCCTTGAGCTGCAAGGCTCAAGAAGTTTCCCGACACACCCCGTCTCTCACTCAGGTCTACGGAAGCATGAGGGTTGGTCCGCCACATCAGAGGAGCCCGTTTCCGCCTTCGAGCTCGAGATGAGATGATCCTTTTCCTGTTGGTCGTAGTGAAAGCAATTCCCGCGATGGCATTCCCGTCGCATCTCAGAGGAGGGGCCCTGCTCCACAGGACGGCGAGAGGGTAACTCCAGGGTCGTGCAACCATTCCAAAGTCCCCACAGTGTGTCAGGTCCATTCCAGGGGAACCGTGTTTTCATGCAGACTGGCATCACTTTTAAGCCGAGGATGACGACTCAACACCTGAGTCGTGGCACGGTGGGACAGCCCTGTGGGAAAAGGCCCTGACGTGGGAAAGTCTCGCGTTGGATCCAGGCGAAGAGGGAATGTCCACCAGCGGGTATCAGCGTTTGAGTCCAGCGTGTGGAAAGACACGAGGGAACCGTTGATCCACGCGGACTGCGTGACACTGCTGCTACCGCTCTGGAGGAAAGCGCAAGTGCATGCCCGCATTCGAGACGAGGACTGACTCCCCTGGGGAGACTCCAGAAGTACCCCAAGATCCATGTCAGCACTGGAGAGGAATCCTCAGGTTCCGGCCCTGAGTTCACACAAGGTCTTAGGCCCCGGCATCAGCGGGAGAGGAATTCCGAAAGGCCCCGAGGAACTCGCATGGGGACTGGCCTTTCCTGAGGCCACCAGAGCGGGTCCCTGAGGGCCCGTCGTAAGTCGAGAGCACCTGCCGCAACTCGAGAAAATCCAGGAGGTTTTGCCCTCCAGGCGAGATGAGGCCCATTTCCGCTGAGGCTTCTCGAGGCTAATCACATCTAACCCCTGGAACTTCCAAAGGGTCCTTCACACCCTTTCTGCAACTCAAGAAGTTCCCGACACACCCGTCTCCACTCGAGAGGAAGCACGAGGGTCCCGAACACATCCAGGGGAGCCCCGTTTCCGCCTCCGAGCTCGAGATGAGGGATCCTTTCCCTGTTTCGTAGGGAAAGAATTCCCGGCGTTCCCGTCGCATCTCAAGAGGAGGCGCTCTCCACAGGAAAGGCGAGAGGAACTCCAGGGTCGTGCCACCATTCCAAGAGTCCCCCAGATGTGTCAGTCCATTCCAGAGGAACCTGTTTTCCCTGCACTGCCTTGACGTTCAAGCCGAGGATCGACTCCCACCACGTGTGCACGTGGGACAGCCCTGTGGGAAAGCCTCGTGGGAAAGCCTCGTGGGAAAGACACGAGGGAAAACCATAGATGCTTTGATCCACGGGGCGGACTGCGTGACACTGCTGCTACCGCTCTGGAGGAAAGCGCAAGTGCATGCCCGCATTCGAGACGAGGACTGACTCCCCTGGGGAGACTCCAGAAGTACCCCAAGATCCATGTCAGCACTGGAGAGGAATCCTCAGGTTCCGGCCCTGAGTTCACACAAGGTCTTAGGCCCCGGCATCAGCGGGAGAGGAATTCCGAAAGGCCCCGAGGAACTCGCATGGGGACTGGCCTTTCCTGAGGCCACCAGAGCGGGTCCCTGAGGGCCCCGTCGTAAGTCGAGAGCACCTGCCGCAACTCGAGAAAATCCAGGAGGTTTTGCCCTCCAGGCGAGATGAGGCCCATTTCCGCTGAGGCTTCTCGAGGCTAATCACATCTAACCCCTGGAACTTCCAAAGGGTCCTTCACACCCTTTCTGCAACTCAAGAAGTTCCCGACACACCCGTCTCCACTCGAGAGGAAGCACGAGGGTCCCGAACACATCCAGGGGAGCCCCGTTTCCGCCTCCGAGCTCGAGATGAGGGATCCTTTCCCTGTTTCGTAGGGAAAGAATTCCCGGCGTTCCCGTCGCATCTCAAGAGGAGGCGCTCTCCACAGGAAAGGCGAGAGGAACTCCAGGGTCGTGCCACCATTCCAAGAGTCCCCCAGATGTGTCAGTCCATTCCAGAGGAACCTGTTTTCCCTGCACTGCCTTGACGTTCAAGCCGAGGATCGACTCCCACCACGTGTGCACGTGGGACAGCCCTGTGGGAAAGCCTCGTGGGAAAGCCTCGTGGGAAAGACACGAGGGAAAACCATAGATGCTTTGATCCACGGGGCGGACTGCGTGACACTGCTGCTACCGCTCTGGAGGAAAGCGCAAGTGCATGCCCGCATTCGAGACGAGGACTGACTCCCCTGGGGAGACTCCAGAAGTACCCCAAGATCCATGTCAGCACTGGAGAGGAATCCTCAGGTTCCGGCCCTGAGTTCACACAAGGTCTTAGGCCCCGGCATCAGCGGGAGAGGAATTCCGAAAGGCCCCGAGGAACTCGCATGGGGACTGGCCTTTCCTGAGGCCACCAGAGCGGGTCCCTGAGGGCCCCGTCGTAAGTCGAGAGCACCTGCCGCAACTCGAGAAAATCCAGGAGGTTTTGCCCTCCAGGCGAGATGAGGCCCATTTCCGCTGAGGCTTCTCGAGGCTAATCACATCTAACCCCTGGAACTTCCAAAGGGTCCTTCACACCCTTTCTGCAACTCAAGAAGTTCCCGACACACCCGTCTCCACTCGAGAGGAAGCACGAGGGTCCCGAACACATCCAGGGGAGCCCCGTTTCCGCCTCCGAGCTCGAGATGAGGGATCCTTTCCCTGTTTCGTAGGGAAAGAATTCCCGGCGTTCCCGTCGCATCTCAAGAGGAGGCGCTCTCCACAGGAAAGGCGAGAGGAACTCCAGGGTCGTGCCACCATTCCAAGAGTCCCCCAGATGTGTCAGTCCATTCCAGAGGAACCTGTTTTCCCTGCACTGCCTTGACGTTCAAGCCGAGGATCGACTCCCACCACGTGTGCACGTGGGACAGCCCTGTGGGAAAGCCTCGTGGGAAAGCCTCGTGGGAAAGACACGAGGGAAAACCATAGATGCTTTGATCCACGGGGCGGACTGCGTGACACTGCTGCTACCGCTCTGGAGGAAAGCGCAAGTGCATGCCCGCATTCGAGACGAGGACTGACTCCCCTGGGGAGACTCCAGAAGTACCCCAAGATCCATGTCAGCACTGGAGAGGAATCCTCAGGTTCCGGCCCTGAGTTCACACAAGGTCTTAGGCCCCGGCATCAGCGGGAGAGGAATTCCGAAAGGCCCCGAGGAACTCGCATGGGGACTGGCCTTTCCTGAGGCCACCAGAGCGGGTCCCTGAGGGCCCCGTCGTAAGTCGAGAGCACCTGCCGCAACTCGAGAAAATCCAGGAGGTTTTGCCCTCCAGGCGAGATGAGGCCCATTTCCGCTGAGGCTTCTCGAGGCTAATCACATCTAACCCCTGGAACTTCCAAAGGGTCCTTCACACCCTTTCTGCAACTCAAGAAGTTCCCGACACACCCGTCTCCACTCGAGAGGAAGCACGAGGGTCCCGAACACATCCAGGGGAGCCCCGTTTCCGCCTCCGAGCTCGAGATGAGGGATCCTTTCCCTGTTTCGTAGGGAAAGAATTCCCGGCGTTCCCGTCGCATCTCAAGAGGAGGCGCTCTCCACAGGAAAGGCGAGAGGAACTCCAGGGTCGTGCCACCATTCCAAGAGTCCCCCAGATGTGTCAGTCCATTCCAGAGGAACCTGTTTTCCCTGCACTGCCTTGACGTTCAAGCCGAGGATCGACTCCCACCACGTGTGCACGTGGGACAGCCCTGTGGGAAAGCCTCGTGGGAAAGCCTCGTGGGAAAGACACGAGGGAAAACCATAGATGCTTTGATCCACGGGGCGGACTGCGTGACACTGCTGCTACCGCTCTGGAGGAAAGCGCAAGTGCATGCCCGCATTCGAGACGAGGACTGACTCCCCTGGGGAGACTCCAGAAGTACCCCAAGATCCATGTCAGCACTGGAGAGGAATCCTCAGGTTCCGGCCCTGAGTTCACACAAGGTCTTAGGCCCCGGCATCAGCGGGAGAGGAATTCCGAAAGGCCCCGAGGAACTCGCATGGGGACTGGCCTTTCCTGAGGCCACCAGAGCGGGTCCCTGAGGGCCCCGTCGTAAGTCGAGAGCACCTGCCGCAACTCGAGAAAATCCAGGAGGTTTTGCCCTCCAGGCGAGATGAGGCCCATTTCCGCTGAGGCTTCTCGAGGCTAATCACATCTAACCCCTGGAACTTCCAAAGGGTCCTTCACACCCTTTCTGCAACTCAAGAAGTTCCCGACACACCCGTCTCCACTCGAGAGGAAGCACGAGGGTCCCGAACACATCCAGGGGAGCCCCGTTTCCGCCTCCGAGCTCGAGATGAGGGATCCTTTCCCTGTTTCGTAGGGAAAGAATTCCCGGCGTTCCCGTCGCATCTCAAGAGGAGGCGCTCTCCACAGGAAAGGCGAGAGGAACTCCAGGGTCGTGCCACCATTCCAAGAGTCCCCCAGATGTGTCAGTCCATTCCAGAGGAACCTGTTTTCCCTGCACTGCCTTGACGTTCAAGCCGAGGATCGACTCCCACCACGTGTGCACGTGGGACAGCCCTGTGGGAAAGCCTCGTGGGAAAGCCTCGTGGGAAAGACACGAGGGAAAACCATAGATGCTTTGATCCACGGGGCGGACTGCGTGACACTGCTGCTACCGCTCTGGAGGAAAGCGCAAGTGCATGCCCGCATTCGAGACGAGGACTGACTCCCCTGGGGAGACTCCAGAAGTACCCCAAGATCCATGTCAGCACTGGAGAGGAATCCTCAGGTTCCGGCCCTGAGTTCACACAAGGTCTTAGGCCCCGGCATCAGCGGGAGAGGAATTCCGAAAGGCCCCGAGGAACTCGCATGGGGACTGGCCTTTCCTGAGGCCACCAGAGCGGGTCCCTGAGGGCCCCGTCGTAAGTCGAGAGCACCTGCCGCAACTCGAGAAAATCCAGGAGGTTTTGCCCTCCAGGCGAGATGAGGCCCATTTCCGCTGAGGCTTCTCGAGGCTAATCACATCTAACCCCTGGAACTTCCAAAGGGTCCTTCACACCCTTTCTGCAACTCAAGAAGTTCCCGACACACCCGTCTCCACTCGAGAGGAAGCACGAGGGTCCCGAACACATCCAGGGGAGCCCCGTTTCCGCCTCCGAGCTCGAGATGAGGGATCCTTTCCCTGTTTCGTAGGGAAAGAATTCCCGGCGTTCCCGTCGCATCTCAAGAGGAGGCGCTCTCCACAGGAAAGGCGAGAGGAACTCCAGGGTCGTGCCACCATTCCAAGAGTCCCCCAGATGTGTCAGTCCATTCCAGAGGAACCTGTTTTCCCTGCACTGCCTTGACGTTCAAGCCGAGGATCGACTCCCACCACGTGTGCACGTGGGACAGCCCTGTGGGAAAGCCTCGTGGGAAAGCCTCGTGGGAAAGACACGAGGGAAAACCATAGATGCTTTGATCCACGGGGCGGACTGCGTGACACTGCTGCTACCGCTCTGGAGGAAAGCGCAAGTGCATGCCCGCATTCGAGACGAGGACTGACTCCCCTGGGGAGACTCCAGAAGTACCCCAAGATCCATGTCAGCACTGGAGAGGAATCCTCAGGTTCCGGCCCTGAGTTCACACAAGGTCTTAGGCCCCGGCATCAGCGGGAGAGGAATTCCGAAAGGCCCCCGAGGAACTCGCATGGGGACTGGCCTTTCCTGAGGCCACCAGAGCGGGTCCCTGAGGGCCCCGTCGTAAGTCGAGAGCACCTGCCGCAACTCGAGAAAATCCAGGAGGTTTTGCCCTCCAGGCGAGATGAGGCCCATTTCCGCTGAGGCTTCTCGAGGCTAATCACATCTAACCCCTGGAACTTCCAAAGGGTCCTTCACACCCTTTCTGCAACTCAAGAAGTTCCCGACACACCCGTCTCCACTCGAGAGGAAGCACGAGGGTCCCGAACACATCCAGGGGAGCCCCGTTTCCGCCTCCGAGCTCGAGATGAGGGATCCTTTCCCTGTTTCGTAGGGAAAGAATTCCCGGCGTTCCCGTCGCATCTCAAGAGGAGGCGCTCTCCACAGGAAAGGCGAGAGGAACTCCAGGGTCGTGCCACCATTCCAAGAGTCCCCCAGATGTGTCAGTCCATTCCAGAGGAACCTGTTTTCCCTGCACTGCCTTGACGTTCAAGCCGAGGATCGACTCCCACCACGTGTGCACGTGGGACAGCCCTGTGGGAAAGCCTCGTGGGAAAGCCTCGTGGGAAAGACACGAGGGAAAACCATAGATGCTTTGATCCACGGGGCGGACTGCGTGACACTGCTGCTACCGCTCTGGAGGAAAGCGCAAGTGCATGCCCGCATTCGAGACGAGGACTGACTCCCCTGGGGAGACTCCAGAAGTACCCCAAGATCCATGTCAGCACTGGAGAGGAATCCTCAGGTTCCGGCCCTGAGTTCACACAAGGTCTTAGGCCCCGGCATCAGCGGGAGAGGAATTCCGAAAGGCCCCGAGGAACTCGCATGGGGACTGGCCTTTCCTGAGGCCACCAGAGCGGGTCCCTGAGGGCCCCGTCGTAAGTCGAGAGCACCTGCCGCAACTCGAGAAAATCCAGGAGGTTTTGCCCTCCAGGCGAGATGAGGCCCATTTCCGCTGAGGCTTCTCGAGGCTAATCACATCTAACCCCTGGAACTTCCAAAGGGTCCTTCACACCCTTTCTGCAACTCAAGAAGTTCCCGACACACCCGTCTCCACTCGAGAGGAAGCACGAGGGTCCCGAACACATCCAGGGGAGCCCCGTTTCCGCCTCCGAGCTCGAGATGAGGGATCCTTTCCCTGTTTCGTAGGGAAAGAATTCCCGGCGTTCCCGTCGCATCTCAAGAGGAGGCGCTCTCCACAGGAAAGGCGAGAGGAACTCCAGGGTCGTGCCACCATTCCAAGAGTCCCCCAGATGTGTCAGTCCATTCCAGAGGAACCTGTTTTCCCTGCACTGCCTTGACGTTCAAGCCGAGGATCGACTCCCACCACGTGTGCACGTGGGACAGCCCTGTGGGAAAGCCTCGTGGGAAAGCCTCGTGGGAAAGACACGAGGGAAAACCATAGATGCTTTGATCCACGGGGCGGACTGCGTGACACTGCTGCTACCGCTCTGGAGGAAAGCGCAAGTGCATGCCCGCATTCGAGACGAGGACTGACTCCCCTGGGGAGACTCCAGAAGTACCCCAAGATCCATGTCAGCACTGGAGAGGAATCCTCAGGTTCCGGCCCTGAGTTCACACAAGGTCTTAGGCCCCGGCATCAGCGGGAGAGGAATTCCGAAAGGCCCCGAGGAACTCGCATGGGGACTGGCCTTTCCTGAGGCCACCAGAGCGGGTCCCTGAGGGCCCCGTCGTAAGTCGAGAGCACCTGCCGCAACTCGAGAAAATCCAGGAGGTTTTGCCCTCCAGGCGAGATGAGGCCCATTTCCGCTGAGGCTTCTCGAGGCTAATCACATCTAACCCCTGGAACTTCCAAAGGGTCCTTCACACCCTTTCTGCAACTCAAGAAGTTCCCGACACACCCGTCTCCACTCGAGAGGAAGCACGAGGGTCCCGAACACATCCAGGGGAGCCCCGTTTCCGCCTCCGAGCTCGAGATGAGGGATCCTTTCCCTGTTTCGTAGGGAAAGAATTCCCGGCGTTCCCGTCGCATCTCAAGAGGAGGCGCTCTCCACAGGAAAGGCGAGAGGAACTCCAGGGTCGTGCCACCATTCCAAGAGTCCCCCAGATGTGTCAGTCCATTCCAGAGGAACCTGTTTTCCCTGCACTGCCTTGACGTTCAAGCCGAGGATCGACTCCCACCACGTGTGCACGTGGGACAGCCCTGTGGGAAAGCCTCGTGGGAAAGCCTCGTGGGAAAGACACGAGGGAAAACCATAGATGCTTTGATCCACGGGGCGGACTGCGTGACACTGCTGCTACCGCTCTGGAGGAAAGCGCAAGTGCATGCCCGCATTCGAGACGAGGACTGACTCCCCTGGGGAGACTCCAGAAGTACCCCAAGATCCATGTCAGCACTGGAGAGGAATCCTCAGGTTCCGGCCCTGAGTTCACACAAGGTCTTAGGCCCCGGCATCAGCGGGAGAGGAATTCCGAAAGGCCCCGAGGAACTCGCATGGGGACTGGCCTTTCCTGAGGCCACCAGAGCGGGTCCCTGAGGGCCCCGTCGTAAGTCGAGAGCACCTGCCGCAACTCGAGAAAATCCAGGAGGTTTTGCCCTCCAGGCGAGATGAGGCCCATTTCCGCTGAGGCTTCTCGAGGCTAATCACATCTAACCCCTGGAACTTCCAAAGGGTCCTTCACACCCTTTCTGCAACTCAAGAAGTTCCCGACACACCCGTCTCCACTCGAGAGGAAGCACGAGGGTCCCGAACACATCCAGGGGAGCCCCGTTTCCGCCTCCGAGCTCGAGATGAGGGATCCTTTCCCTGTTTCGTAGGGAAAGAATTCCCGGCGTTCCCGTCGCATCTCAAGAGGAGGCGCTCTCCACAGGAAAGGCGAGAGGAACTCCAGGGTCGTGCCACCATTCCAAGAGTCCCCCAGATGTGTCAGTCCATTCCAGAGGAACCTGTTTTCCCTGCACTGCCTTGACGTTCAAGCCGAGGATCGACTCCCACCACGTGTGCACGTGGGACAGCCCTGTGGGAAAGCCTCGTGGGAAAGCCTCGTGGGAAAGACACGAGGGAAAACCATAGATGCTTTGATCCACGGGGCGGACTGCGTGACACTGCTGCTACCGCTCTGGAGGAAAGCGCAAGTGCATGCCCGCATTCGAGACGAGGACTGACTCCCCTGGGGAGACTCCAGAAGTACCCCAAGATCCATGTCAGCACTGGAGAGGAATCCTCAGGTTCCGGCCCTGAGTTCACACAAGGTCTTAGGCCCCGGCATCAGCGGGAGAGGAATTCCGAAAGGCCCCCGAGGAACTCGCATGGGGACTGGCCTTTCCTGAGGCCACCAGAGCGGGTCCCTGAGGGCCCCGTCGTAAGTCGAGAGCACCTGCCGCAACTCGAGAAAATCCAGGAGGTTTTGCCCTCCAGGCGAGATGAGGCCCATTTCCGCTGAGGCTTCTCGAGGCTAATCACATCTAACCCCTGGAACTTCCAAAGGGTCCTTCACACCCTTTCTGCAACTCAAGAAGTTCCCGACACACCCGTCTCCACTCGAGAGGAAGCACGAGGGTCCCGAACACATCCAGGGGAGCCCCGTTTCCGCCTCCGAGCTCGAGATGAGGGATCCTTTCCCTGTTTCGTAGGGAAAGAATTCCCGGCGTTCCCGTCGCATCTCAAGAGGAGGCGCTCTCCACAGGAAAGGCGAGAGGAACTCCAGGGTCGTGCCACCATTCCAAGAGTCCCCCAGATGTGTCAGTCCATTCCAGAGGAACCTGTTTTCCCTGCACTGCCTTGACGTTCAAGCCGAGGATCGACTCCCACCACGTGTGCACGTGGGACAGCCCTGTGGGAAAGCCTCGTGGGAAAGCCTCGTGGGAAAGACACGAGGGAAAACCATAGATGCTTTGATCCACGGGGCGGACTGCGTGACACTGCTGCTACCGCTCTGGAGGAAAGCGCAAGTGCATGCCCGCATTCGAGACGAGGACTGACTCCCCTGGGGAGACTCCAGAAGTACCCCAAGATCCATGTCAGCACTGGAGAGGAATCCTCAGGTTCCGGCCCTGAGTTCACACAAGGTCTTAGGCCCCGGCATCAGCGGGAGAGGAATTCCGAAAGGCCCCGAGGAACTCGCATGGGGACTGGCCTTTCCTGAGGCCACCAGAGCGGGTCCCTGAGGGCCCCGTCGTAAGTCGAGAGCACCTGCCGCAACTCGAGAAAATCCAGGAGGTTTTGCCCTCCAGGCGAGATGAGGCCCATTTCCGCTGAGGCTTCTCGAGGCTAATCACATCTAACCCCTGGAACTTCCAAAGGGTCCTTCACACCCTTTCTGCAACTCAAGAAGTTCCCGACACACCCGTCTCCACTCGAGAGGAAGCACGAGGGTCCCGAACACATCCAGGGGAGCCCCGTTTCCGCCTCCGAGCTCGAGATGAGGGATCCTTTCCCTGTTTCGTAGGGAAAGAATTCCCGGCGTTCCCGTCGCATCTCAAGAGGAGGCGCTCTCCACAGGAAAGGCGAGAGGAACTCCAGGGTCGTGCCACCATTCCAAGAGTCCCCCAGATGTGTCAGTCCATTCCAGAGGAACCTGTTTTCCCTGCACTGCCTTGACGTTCAAGCCGAGGATCGACTCCCACCACGTGTGCACGTGGGACAGCCCTGTGGGAAAGCCTCGTGGGAAAGCCTCGTGGGAAAGACACGACCATAGATGCTTTGATCCACGGGGCGGACTGCGTGAGACTGCTGCTACCGCTCTGGAGGAAAGCGCAAGTGCATGCCCGCATTCGAGACGAGGACTGACTCCCCTGGGGAGACTCCAGAAGTACCCCAAGATCCATGTCAGCACTGGAGAGGAATCCTCAGGTTCCGGCCCTGAGTTCACACAAGGTCTTAGGCCCCGGCATCAGCGGGAGAGGAATTCCGAAAGGCCCCCGAGGAACTTGCATGGGGACTGGCCTTTCCTGAGGCCACCAGAGCGGGTCCCTGAGGGCCCCGTCGTAAGTCGAGAGCACCTGCCGCAACTCGAGAAAATCCAGGAGGTTTTGCCCTCCAGGCGAGATGAGGCCCATTTCCGCTGAGGCTTCTCGAGGCTAATCACATCTAACCCCTGGAACTTCCAAAGGGTCCTTCACACCCTTTCTGCAACTCAAGAAGTTCCCGACACACCCGTCTCCACTCGAGAGGAAGCACGAGGGTCCCGAACACATCCAGGGGAGCCCCGTTTCCGCCTCCGAGCTCGAGATGAGGGATCCTTTCCCTGTTTCGTAGGGAAAGAATTCCCGGCGTTCCCGTCGCATCTCAAGAGGAGGCGCTCTCCACAGGAAAGGCGAGAGGAACTCCAGGGTCGTGCCACCATTCCAAGAGTCCCCCAGATGTGTCAGTCCATTCCAGAGGAACCTGTTTTCCCTGCACTGCCTTGACGTTCAAGCCGAGGATCGACTCACACCACGTGTGCACGTGGGACAGCCCTGTGGGAAAGCGTGAGCTTTCCTCCAGAGCGGTAGCAGCAGTATCACGCTTCCCGTCGCGTGGATCAGGGATCTGTGGCTTTCCCTCGAGGCTTTCCACGAGGCTTCCCACAGGGCTGTCCCACGTGCCACCGTGTGATTCGATCCTCAACCTGAAATTCGAGGCAGTGCAGGGAAAGCAGGTACCTCTGTAATGGACTGAGACATGTGGGGGACTCTTGGAATGGTGGCACGACCCTGGAGTTCTTCTCGTCTTTCCTGTGGAGAGCGCCTCCTCTTGAGATGCGACGGGAATGCTGGGAATTCTTTCCCGACCAAGCAGAGAAACGACACCTCATCTCGAGCTATGAGGCCGAATCGGGGCTCCTCTGGATGTGGTCGGGACCCTCGTGCTTCCTCTTGAGTGGAGACGGGTATGTCGGGGAACTTCTTGAGTTGCACTAAGGGTGTGAAGGACCTCTTGGAAGTTCCAGTGTTCAGGGTTGATTAGCCTCGAGATGCCTCCGTGGAAATGGGCCTTATCTCGCCTGCAGGGGAGAACCTCCAGGATTTTCTCGAATTGCGGCAGGTGCTCTCGACTTACGACGGGGACTTCAGGGACCCGATCTGGTGACCTCAGGAAAGGCCTGTCCCCATGGGCATTGCTAGGGGTCCTCTTGGAATTCCTCTCCCGTTGACGCCGCGGCCTAAAATCTTGTGTGGAGTCAGGGCCGGAACATAAGGATTCCTCTCCAATGCTGACAGGTATCTTGGGGTACTTCTGGAGTCTCCTCAGGGGAGTCTGTCCTCGTCTCGAGTTGGGTCATGTGATTGCGCTTTCCTCCCGAGCTTTAGCAGCAGTGTAATGCGGTGTCTATCAAGGGATCTGTGGCTTTCCCTCGAGGCTTTCCCACGAGGCTTTCCCACAGGGCTATCCCACGTGCCACCGTGATGTGAGTCTATCCTCGGCATGAAAGTCGACGCAGTGTAGGGAAAAGAGGTTCCTCTGGAATGGTCTGATACATCTGGGGGACTCTTGGAATGGAGGCATGACCCTAGAGTTCCTCTCTGCTTTCCTGTGGAGAGCGCCTCCTCTTGAGATGCGAAGGGAACCCCGGAAATTCTTTCCCGACAAATCAGGGAAAGGATCCCTCATCTCGAGCTATGAGGCGCTAACAAGGCTCCTCTGGATGTGGGCGGGACCCTCGTGCTTCCTCTCGAGTGGAGTCGGGTATGTCGGGGAACTTCTTGAGTTGCAGCAAGGGTCTGAAGGACCTCTTGGAAGTTCCAGAGTTTAGATGTGATTAGCCTCGAGACGCCTCAGCAGAAATGGGCCTCATCTGGCCTGGAGGGGATAACCTCCTGGATTTTCTCGAGTTGCGGCAGGTGCTCTCGACTTATGACGGGGACCACAGGAACCCGCTCTGGTGGCCTCGAGAAAGGCCAGTCCCCATGCGAGTTGATAGGGGGCCACTCGGGATACCTCTCCCGTCAATGCCGGGGCCTAAGACCTTGTGTGGAGTCGGGGCCCGAAATTGAGGATTCCTCTCCAGTGTTGACATGGATCTTGCGGTACTTCTGGAGTCTCCCCAAGGGAGTAAGTATTCGTCTCGAGTGGACGCATGCAGGTGCGCTTTCCTCTCGAGCTGTAGCAGCAATGTCACCCTTCCCGTCTCGTGGATCAATGGATATGTGGCTTTCTCTCGAGGCTTTCCCATGAGGCTTTCCCACGAGGCTTTCCCACAGGGCTGTCCCACATGCCTCGTTTGTGTGAGTCTATATTGGGCGTGATAGTCGATGCGGTGCAGGGAAAACAGGTTCCTCTGAAATGGGCGGAGACATTGGGGGACTCTTTGGAATGGTGGCACGACCTGGAGTTGCTCTCGCCTTTCTGTGGAGAGCGCCTCCTCTTGAGATGAGACGGGAATGCCGGGAACTCTTTTCCGACCAAGCAGAAAGGACCCTCATCTCCAGCTATGAGGCCGATCGGGCTCCTCTGGATGTGGGCGGGACCCTCGTGCTTCCTCTCGAGTGGAGTCGGGTATGTCGCGAACTTCTTGAGTTGCATCCAAGGGTGTGGAAGTACCCTTTGGATTTCCAGAGGTTAGGTGTGATTAGCCTCGAGACACCTCAGCGGAAATGGCCTCACCTCGCCTTGAGGCAGAACCTCCTGGATTTTTCTCGAGTTTTGGCAGGTGCTCTCGACTTACGACGGGGACCTCAGGACCCGCTCTGGTGGCCTCAGGAAAGGCCAGTCCCCATGCGAGTTGATAGGGGGCCTCTCGGGATTCCTCTCCCAGGGATGCTGGGGCCTAAATCTTTGTGTGTAGACGGGGCCAGAACCTGAGGATTCCTCTCCAGTGCTGACATGGATCTTGGGGTACTTCTGGAGTTCCCCAGGGGAGTCAGTCCTCGACTCGTATGGGGCATGCACGTGCGCTTTCCTCAGAGCTGTAGCACCGTGTCACGGTTGCCGTCCCGTGGATCAGGGATCTGTGACTTTCCCTCGAGGCTTTCTCGGAGGCTTTCCCAAGAGGATTTCCCACAGGGCTGTCCCATGGGCCTCCGTGGTTTGAGTTGATCCTCGGCGTGACAGTCGAGGCAGTTCAGGGAAAACAGGTTCCTCTGGAATGGACTGAGACATCTGGGGGACTCTTGGAATGCTGGCCGACCCTGGAGTTCTCTCGCCTTTCCTGTGGAGAGCGCCTCCTCTTGAGATGCGACGGGAACGCCGGAATTCTTTCCGACCAAGCAGGGAAAGCATCCCTCATCTCGAGCTACGAGGCTCGAACGGGGCTCCTCTGAATGTGGGCGGGACCCTCGTCCTTCCTCTCGAGTGGAGACGAGTATGTCGGGGAACTTGTTGATTTGCAGCAAGTGTGTGAAGGACTCTTTGGAAGTTCCAGCAGTTAGGTGTGATTAGCCTCGAGACGGCTCAGCGGATATGGGCCTCATCTCGCCTGGAGGGGAGAACCTCCTGGATTTTCTCTAGTTGCAGCAGGTGCTCTCCACTTCCGACGGGAACCTCAGGGTCCCGCTCTGGTGGCCTCTCGGGGTTCCTCTCCGTTCGATGCTGCGGCCCTAAGACGTTGTGTGGAGTCGGGGCTGGAACCTGAGGATTCCTCTCCAGTGCTGACATGGATCTTGGTGTATTTCTGGAGTCTCCCCAGGGGAGTCAGTCCTCGTCTCGAGTGGGGGCATGCACGTGCGATTTAATTCCGAGCTGTAGCAGCAGTGTCACTCTTCCCGTCGCGTGTATCAAGGGGTTTGTGGCTTTCCCTCGAGGCTTTCAGAGGAGGCTTTCGCACGAGGCTTTCCCACAGGACTGTCCCACGTGCCACCGTGGTGTGAATCGATCCGCGGCGTGAAAGTCGAGGCAGTTCAGGGGAAACCAGGTTCCTCTGGAATGAACTGAGACATCTGGGAGACTCTTGGAATGGTGGCACGACCTGGAATTCCTCTCGCTTTCCTGTGGAGGCGCCTCCTCTTGATTTGCGACGGGAAGGCCGGAATTCTTTCCCGACCAAGCAGGGAAAGGATCCCTGCTTCCGAGGTACAGGGGGGAAACGGAGCTCCTCTGGATTTCTGCGGGACCCTCGTGCTTCCTCTCGAGTGGAGACGGGTATGTCGGGAACTTCTTGAGTTGCAGCAAGGGTGTGAAGGACCCTTTGTTAGTTCCAGAGGTTAGGTGTAATTAGCCTCGAGACGCCTCAGCGGAAATGGGCTCATTCGCCTGGAGTGGAGAACTTCCCCGATTTTCCCTAGTTGCGGCAGGTGCTCTCAACTTACGTCGGGGACTCAGGGACCCTTTTGGTGGCCTCAGTAAGGCCAGCCCCATGCGTGTTGCTATGGGGCCTCTCTGGATTTCTCTCCCCGTCGATGCCAGGGCCTAAGACCGTGTGTGGAGTTGGGACCGCACCTGAGGATTCCTCTCCAGTGCTACATGGATCTTGGGGTAACCTTAGAGTCTCCCAGGGTACTCAGTTATCGTGTCGAGTGGGGGCATGCACGAGCGCTTTCCTCCCCAGCTGTCGCAGCAGTGTCACACTTCCCGTCATGTCGGTCAAGGGATCTGTGGCTTTCCCTCGAGGCTTTTCCACGAGGCTTTCCCACAGGGCTGTCCCACGTGCCACCGTAGTGTGAGTCGATCCTCGCCGTGAAAGTCGAGGCAGTGCAGGGAAAGCAGGTTCCTCTGGAATGGACTGAGACATGTGTGGGACTCTTGGAATGGTGGCACGACCCTCGAGTTCCTGTCGCCTTTCCTGTGGAGAGCGCCTCCTCTTGAGATGTGGCGGGAAATACGGGGCAATTTTTTCCCGAACATGGAGGGAAAGGATCCCTCCTCTCGAGCTACGAGGCGGAAATGGGGGGTACTCTGGATATGGGCGGGACCCTCCTGGTTCTCTCGAGTGGAGACGGGTATGTCGGGGAACTTCTTGAGTTGTAGCAAAGGGTGTGAAGGACCCTTTGAAGTTCCAGAGTTTAAGTGGCTTAGCCTCGAAGCCTCAGCGGAAATGGCCTCAGCTCGCCTAGACGGCAGAACCTCCTGGATTTTCTCGAGTTGCGGCAGGTGCTCTCGACTTACGACTGGGACCTCAGTGTCCCGCTCTGGTGGCCTCATGAAAGACCAGTCCCCATGCCAGTTGTTGGTGTCCTCGCGGGATACCTCTCCCGTCGATGCCGGGGGCCTAAGACCTTGTGTGGAATCGGGGCCGGAACCTGAGGATGCCTCTCCATTGCTGACATGGATCTTGGCGTACATCTGGAGTCTCCCAAGGGGTTTCAGTCTCTTCTCGAGTGGGGTCATGCACGTGCGCTTTCCCCCCCGAGCGGTAGCAGCAGTGTCACGCTTCCCGTCGCGCGTCGTCGATCAAGGGATCTGTGGCTTTCCCTCGAGGCTTTCACATGGGGCTTTCCACAGGACTATTCCACGTGCCACCATGCTGTGCTGGAAAACAGGAAACTCCTTCCCACGTAGAGTACAGTGACTGTCCCCTTCGGGAGGGTATCTCCAGGGCTCTCGCGCTGGGGGGTTGCCCACGGATGTGGGCCTCAGGCTCCACATGGAAAAGCCCCAAATGGCTTAGCTGCCAGTACAGATGCTGTCCATCAGGTCTCTGGCTTGAGCCTTGGGGCTCCAGGCAACTCAATGCCCTCGGGGGTGGCGCTCTGGGACTGCTGTAGGGAAAGGACACCAAGAGCCCGCGGAGGAGTTGGGGGAGCGCAGGGGCATAACGGAGGCGAAGACAGCGAGGGATCTAGGTGGAGGCGCTGGAGAGAGTGTCCGGTGGCCCGGAATGCCTCGGAGGAGCCAGCGGGGGACAGTCGAGGCCCAGGGACCTATGGAATGTGAAAAGGCGGGAAACCCAGAGCAAGGCAGGCTGGGAAGGGGCGTGGGCGGCCAATTCAAAAGGACCTAGGGGCGTTTCCTGGGCGGTGAGCTCCCTTGGCACTGCTGAGGGCCCCTGATTGATCCACCCGGGGTTGATCCACCCCTGCTGCGAGGGAAGGGCCA
The DNA here is from genome assembly GCF_016772045.2 of Ovis aries. Classification (NCBI taxonomy): domain Eukaryota; kingdom Metazoa; phylum Chordata; class Mammalia; order Artiodactyla; family Bovidae; genus Ovis; species Ovis aries. The sequence goes on along the minus strand of NW_024599752.1, from coordinate 796 downwards.
CAAACCAAAGCCCCCGTAATGCCCGCCCACCCGACGGCTATCTTTGGCGTCCGGGGACAGCCGTGCTGGGAAAAGCCCACTCGCTCCACGGGACTACCGTCCAGGGTCTCTGCTTGGAAAGAGGCAAGGGGGCGGCCCCTCCATCTATGCACCCAAACCCTATTGACGTCAAATGGGGCGGAAGCTGCCTCCCGCTCTTCCAGAGTCCTGAGCTGCTGTGTTCCCCGCACTCGGCCCACAGTCTGCAGCGCTCCCGTGTGCCTCTCCCACCATGGCTTCGTCCGGGCTCCTCCAGCACCTCAAGCGGTACGTTTTGCCCTCGGTCCCTGAGGTCGGATTACGTCTCAGGGAATTTGCGGGTGGCCCGGCAAGGGCTCTCGGCCAACGTGTCGACACCCCTCCCGCCCGAGAACGGCAGGGACCATCGGCCGGGCCCGGGGTTTCCAGGCGTCAGTGTGTGCCCAAAGTTGGAGGGGCTTGCATCGTTCGTTTCATCTTGCTCCTTTGGCACACACATGGCTTCTGCGTTCTCTTTTCAGGGAAGACAGTGTTGTTTCAGGGGGGTGGTGCTGCGGGGGCGGGGGTCCCGGGGTTGGGTGGTGGAGAGGGTTGCTTGCAGGGAATTAGGCCCTTTATCCTCACATCTTCCTGTGGGGACGGGAGTCGGGGAGCTTCTGTTGCCTTGCCCGCCTTCAGTGGCTTCCTCTTCAACAGAGGGCCTAGTGCCTTCTTGCCTTCTGTCAGGCCGTTCAGGGGTTTGGGCTTTCACTTTTGGCGGCCTTGGCCTTGCCCTTTG
>NW_024599751.1:0-22611 GCF_016772045.2 Ovis aries | reverse complement strand
AAGGGTGTGAAGGACCCTTTGGAAGTTCCAGTGAGATAGTGAATTAGCCTCGAGAAGCCTCAGCGGAAATGGGCCTCATCTCGCCTGGAGGGCAAAACCTTCTGGATTTATCGAGTTGAGGCAGGTGCTCTCGACTTACGACGGGGACCTCAGGGTCCCGCTCTGGTGGCCTCAGGATAGGCCAGTCCCCATGCGAGTTCCTCGGGGGCCTTCGGAATTCCTCTCCCGCGATGCCGGGCCTAAGACCTTGTGTGAACTCAGGGCCGGAACCTGAGGATTCCTCTCCAGTGCTGACATGGATCTTGGGGTACTTCTGGAGTCTCCCCAGGGGAGTCAGTCCTCGTCTCGAATGCGGGCATGCACTTGCGCTTTCCTCCAGAGCGGTAGCAGCAGTGTCACGCAGTCCGCCCCGTGGATCAAAGCATCTATGGTTTTCCCTCGTGTCTTTCCCACGAGGCTTTCCCACGAGGCTTTCCCACAGGGCTGTCCCACGTGCACACGTGGTGGGAGTCGATCCTCGGCTTGAACGTCAAGGCAGTGCAGGGAAAACAGGTTCCTCTGGAATGGACTGACACCTCTGGGGGACTCTTGGAATGGTGGCACGACCCTGGAGTTCCTCTCGCCTTTCCTGTGGAGAGCGCCTCCTCTTGAGATGCGACGGGAACGCCGGGAATTCTTTCCCTACGAAACAGGGAAAGGATCCCTCATCTCGAGCTCGGAGGCGGAAACGGGGCTCCCCTGGATGTGTTCGGGACCCTCGTGCTTCCTCTCGAGTGGAGACGGGTATGTCGGGGAACTTCTTGAGTTGCAGCAAGGGTGTGAAGGACCCTTTGGAAGTTCCAGGGGTTAGATGTGATTAGCCTCGAGAAGCCTCAGCGGAAATGGGCCTCATCTCGCCTGGAGGGCAAAACCTCCTGGATTTTCTCGAGTTGCGGCAGGTGCTCTCGACTACGACGGGGCCCTCAGGGACCCGCTCTGGTGGCCTCAGGAAAGGCCAGTCCCCATGCGAGTTCCTCGGGGGCTCGGGAATTCCTCTCCCGCTGATGCCGGGGCCTAAGACCTTGTGTGAACTCAGGGCCGGAACCTGAGGATTCCTCTCCAGTGCTGACATGGATCTTGGGGTACTTCTGGAGTCTCCCCAGGGGAGTCAGTCCTCGTCTCGAATGCGGGCATGCACTTGCGCTTTCCTCCAGAGCGGTAGCAGCAGTGTCACGCAGTCCGCCCCGTGGATCAAAGCATCTATGGTTTTCCCTCGTGTCTTTCCCACGAGGCTTTCCCACGAGGCTTTCCCACAGGGCTGTCCCACGTGCACACGTGGTGGGAGTCGATCCTCGCTTGAACGTCAAGGCAGTGCAGGGAAAACAGGTTCCTCTGGAATGGACTGACACATCTGGGGGACTCTTGGAATGGTGGCACGACCCTGGAGTTCCTCTCCCCTTTCCTGTGGAGAGCGCCTCCTCTTGAGATGCGACGGGAACGCCGGGAATTCTTTCCCTACGAAACAGGGAAAGGATCCCTCATCTCGAGCTCGGAGGCGGAAACGGGGCTCCCCTGGATGTGTGCGGGACCCTCGTGCTTCCTCTCGAGTGGAGACGGGTGTGTCGGGAACTTCTTGAGTTGCAGAAAGGGTGTGAAGGACCCTTTGGAAGTTCCAGTGGTTAGATGTGATTAGCCTCGAGAAGCCTCAGCGGAAATGGGCCTCATCTCGCCTGGAGGGCAAAACCTCCTGGATTTTCTCGAGTTGCGGCAGGTGCTCTCGACTTACGACGGGGCCCTCAGGGACCCGCTCTGGTGGCCTCAGGAAAGGCCAGTCCCCATGCGAGTTCCTCGGGGGCCTTTCGGAATTCCCTCCCCCGCTGATGCCGGGGCCTAAGACCTTGTGTGAACTCAGGGCCGGAACCTGAGGATTCCTCTCCAGTGCTGACATGGATCTTGGGTACTTCTGGAGTCTCCCCAGGGGAGTCAGTCCTCGTCTCGAATGCGGGCATGCACTTGCGCTTTCCTCCAGAGCGGTAGCAGCAGTGTCACGCAGTCCGCCCCGTGGATCAAAGCATCTATGGTTTTCCCTCGTGTCTTTCCCACGAGGCTTTCCCACGAGGCTTTCCCACAGGGCTGTCCCACGTGCACACGTGGTGGGAGTCGATCCTCGGCTTGAACGTCAAGGCAGTGCAGGGAAAACAGGTTCCTCTGGAATGGACTGACACATCTGGGGGACTCTTGGAATGGTGGCACGACCCTGGAGTTCCTCTCGCCTTTCCTGTGGAGAGCGCCTCCTCTTGAGATGCGACGGGAACGCCGGAATTCTTTCCCTACGAAACAGGGAAAGGATCCCTCATCTCGAGCTCGGAGGCGGAAACGGGGCTCCCCTGGATGTGTGCGGGACCCTCGTGCTTCCTCTCGAGTGGAGACGGGTGTGTCGGGAACTTCTTGAGTTGCAGAAAGGGTGTGAAGGACCCTTTGGAAGTTCCAGGGGTTAGATGTGATTAGCCTCGAGAAGCCTCAGCGGAAATGGGCCTCATCTCGCCTGGAGGGCAAAACCTCCTGGATTTTCTCGAGTTGCGGCAGGTGCTCTCGACTTACGACGGGGCCCTCAGGGACCCGCTCTGGTGGCCTCAGGAAAGGCCAGTCCCCATGCGAGTTCCTCGGGGCCCTTCGGAATTCCTCTCCCGCTGATGCCGGGGCCTAAGACCTTGTGTGAACTCAGGGCCGGAACCTGAGGATTCCTCTCCAGTGCTGACATGGATCTTGGGGTACTTCTGGAGTCTCCCCAGGGGAGTCAGTCCTCGTCTCGAATGCGGGCATGCACTTGCGCTTTCCTCCAGAGCGGTAGCAGCAGTGTCACGCAGTCGCCCCGTGGATCAAAGCATCTATGGTTTTCCCTCGTGTCTTTCCCACGAGGCTTTCCCACGAGGCTTTCCCACAGGGCTGTCCCACGTGCACACGTGGTGGGAGTCGATCCTCGGCTTGAACGTCAAGGCAGTGCAGGAAAACAGGTTCCTCTGGAATGGACTGACACATCTGGGGGACTCTTGAATGGTGGCACGACCCTGGAGTTCCTCTCGCCTTTCCTGTGGAGAGCGCCTCCTCTTGAGATGCGACGGGAACGCCGGGAATTCTTTCCCTACGAAACAGGGAAAGGATCCCTCATCTCGAGCTCGGAGGCGGAAACGGGGCTCCCCTGGATGTGTTCGGGACCCTCGTGCTTCCTCTCGAGTGGAGACGGGTGTGTCGGGAACTTCTTGAGTTGCAGAAAGGGTGTGAAGGACCCTTTGGAAGTTCCAGGGGTTAGATGTGATTAGCCTCGAGAAGCCTCAGCGGAAATGGGCCTCATCTCGCCTGGAGGGCAAAACCTCCTGGATTTTCTCGAGTTGCGGCAGGTGCTCTCGACTTACGACGGGGCCCTCAGGGACCCGCTCTGGTGGCCTCAGGAAAGGCCAGTCCCCATGCGAGTTCCTCGGGGGCCTCCTCGGAATGGACTGGACCTTTCCTCTGTGCCTGAGGGCCTGAACCCAGGACCTCGGGGCCTGACATGCCACCTGGAGGGCCTTCTGGAGTCGGGCCGGCACCGTCGATCGAGAGATCTCATCCTGCCGCCTCAGTCCGGTGCAAAACATCGCCCATGCAAGTTGTGGTTTCCACTCTGTCTCACAGGAGTCTCAAGGCGCCACCCATTTCCCGCGCAGTCGATCCTCGCTTCTCGCAGAGAGCGGCGCAATCACATCTAAACGTACTCTCCGCTGGATTCTTCCTCCCTGGCGGTAAAGAGCAGCGAGTGACCAAACCGGATCCTCTCTCCTGCCAACGGGTGACAGCAGAAAGGGCCACCTATGACAGCATTCCCTCGAGCTTTCCTCAGACCGGCTACTGTCTCCCACTACCAGAGGCATTCCAGCAGAGCAGCGCCCTCTCGCGAGCGAGCACAGTGCAGCCAACCAGGTGGCGATAGCCCTCTATTTCCTACCGCCTCCGTAGCTCGAGAATCATCAAGGCAGTGCTGAGGAAGAGAAATGCGTCCTTCTCGCGACCTAGTGTGACGTGACATACGAGCAGAGGAATTCACTTTCCGAAATGGTGGCAACGAGCTCTTGCCACCCTTCCTCTCGGTGCGCATTCTTCACATGAGTGGAGAGGCGCGCTCTCCTCTTACGAACCGAGGAAGAAAATGCGGAAGAGCAGCCAACGTACCAAATGTCTCTCGCCCTATCGAAAAATCCCAAGGGATCGGATCCACGCAACTATTTCTCCGAAGCTAGGCCACGGAATGCGAAGCATACCCCGGGGATTTCTTCCAGGTAGCACTCCTGCCCTTGGAGCTTTCACACATCTCGCCAGTGAGGACGGTATATCCGACCCGCGCCCACCGAAGAGATCTTCTCTCGATCGTGCACGCACGCACAACCCGTTGAACTCCGAGAGAGAGTGGAAAAGCCATCGTTGGTTAAGAGGAAGTCACTCCCAGAAGTGATTGACCTAAACCCAGAAAGCGCGCTCTAGGAGCGCGACGAGGCGGAAGTGGCGTTCACTCTCGCCTGAGAACTGGGCGCAAACAGTCCGCTCCGCGTATACTCTCTTTACTCGAGTGCGGCAGGTGCTCTCTACTTACGATGGGACCTCAGGGACCCGCTCTGGTGCAGCGCGAAGAAACCGCTCAGCACCTCAATGCGATGTAGGTGCCTACGCGGGGACGCTCCACTCGGATCCTCTCCGCAAGCATACTGAAAGACTTCGAAGTCACCCTGGGAGACTCCAGAAGGACTATAGCGACCTTGTGTGGAGTCAGGGCGAGAGGAACCTCCATGAACCGAGTACTATGCCTCTCCAGTGCCATTTTGACTCGGAGATGGAAATTCCCTTCAATGGCGGAGCCCTCTGCCGAAGTCTTCTACCCCAACGGGAAGGCCTATGAACGGCGCCGCTGGCATCCCGAGCGGAGAGAAGGAAGTCGGGCCTGGACGAGCCTCGCGCTGAGGAAACTCCCACTCGGCGAGAACGTAGTGAGCAGCGAGCCATATGCATGAGTCCGCCCAAGCGGTCCTGAGGGCCGTCGTGCACGTAGGCAGAAGGGAGTCAATGCATGAAGCTTTCCCCCTCAGAACGTGCTCGAAAAATACAACCAGAGCGTAAGGCGCCCTCTCTAACCGACCACAGAGGGCCTGTTGCCCACGTGCATGTCCTCCGACCGCGAGCTTCTCGAGGCTAATCACACTAACCCCTGGAAACGTGATTCCCAAGAGATCCTTTCACAGACCTGCTCTCAGCATGAACAGCGCTAAAGAAAACATCCAGGACCACAGTGCAGGGAAACACAGGTTCTCCTCCAGCGACAGAGAGCAATAGACACAACTGCGAGGGCACACCTGCTTGAACAACATTCAGTGGGAGCCCGACCCCGTGCCGAGAGCTCTCTCCCGACGTCGCAGATGTCGAGCGGCTTTACCTGTCGTATCACTGCCCCCCTCTTGTTGGAGACTGTCAGCGAAGGAGAAAACGAAACCCGCCGGGGAATCTTTCGCTTACCCGATCCCGCATCCGATCAAACAAGGAGAAGGCGAAACTCCTCATCCATCCAAGCGAACACACCGAGGCGGCAAGAGACGGGGAACGTCGCAGGCCCGCCGGATGTGTGCGAGCCTTCCAGGCCCATGTAGATTCCCTCCTCTCAGTATGTCAGGGAGACGGAGCTTGTTCCACTCGGGAAGAACTTTGTCTTGTGCTCGCTGCGCACCACGGCAAGTCCCTCGAATTGAACCGTCTCGAGAAGTTGCCAGGTGTTAGCAGAGGATCGTGTCCACCACTCCACGTGGCACGTGACAGCCCTGTCAGGAAAGCCTCGTGGAAAAGCCTCGTGAGGGAAGGCACATCAGCCGAGATAGGGAAGAGACCATAGCTATCATCTTCTGCATGCACCACGGGCTAACCACTCTCCTGGGAGATTCCATCTCTGCGCGAGTTGCAGGCGCAGGTGCCTCATCGACTTACGACGGAGACGCAAGGAGCCCGCTCTGAGGAAAAGGCGCAAAGTGGCCATGCCAATCCTCCGAGAGACAAGGACCTGAACTCCCTGGAAGACTCAGAAGTCTCCGGTCTTCCAGAGATCAACATGTCCAAGCGACCCATCCCGGCGAGGAGAAGCGCATCTAGGTCCGGCACTTCGAGTGTCACAGCGAGAGCCTTCCTTAGGACTGCTCGATTCCACCCACTGCATCGCCGCTCAGAAGAATCCCCGCGAAGGGCCCCACGAGGGCGAGAACTCGCATGGCCACGCACTAGGCCTTCCTGAGCCACCAGAGCGGTACCACTGGGCCGTCGTAAGTCCGAGACGGAGCAACCTGCGCCTGAGCCACAACTCGAGAAAATTCCAGGCAGGTTTTGCCCTCCGAGCGAGCTGATAGGAGCCCGACTTTGCCGCTGAGTACAGACAACGACTATGTGGCGTGTGACGTCGAGCCGGCGTGCCTCAAGGAAACACTCTAAAACCCGGAATCTTCCAAAGGCGTCCTTCACACCCTTTCTTGCACGTACCCAATCGTAAAGCTCCCCAAGGAAGTGACATCCGAGTTACCCCACATGGACATGCGCGGGTACTCGGGGGATTACGTGAGTACTCCAGGCAGACGATCAAGTGTCTACCCTCGTGTCGAATAGCAGCACCATGCCGCTTGCGTTTTCCCTACACACGCAGCACGCGAGCACCGGTTGTACGCAGTAAATCCGCCCGTCCGATCGAAAGGGGGAACAGGATGAGCAAAAGCCACCGAGCTCCCCCCGGCAACGGCTGTTCACACCAGCGAGACCCGGTCTCTGCTCACACGTAAGCCCTCTGAGATGCGAGGATCTCTTCTCCCCTGTCTTCCACGTAAGAGCATGCGTCCACAGAACCTTCACCACACACGCAGCTCTGCCCTATGGGCCGTCTGACAATTTCCAGAGAAGGTCACGGCCGTCCTCTCGCTCCTGAAAGCAAGATGGTCACGAAACGAGGAAGCTCACGAGTGCGCGACGAGAAAACCATTGTTCCGCGAAGAGCATGGCCCGACCAATGGATGTCAGATCATATGAGACCTGAAGGAACCTACGATTTTATCTGCGCGGCACAGCAGCCATGCCCTCGCGAATGACGTGGTTGCCCAAACGCCCAGCAGCATCGAGAGCGTAGACTCGCACCAGTCGTCACGACTCGCTACGTTGCTCTAGTGGATGAGGGACCGAGACGCAGCCTCTGGCGAGCACTGATGTGGAAAGAACCGGACCCTGAGCAAGTGCGATCTCCCTCTCAGACCGAAAAGTGGAAGGAAAGGGATCGAGCGATCAATACCTCAGGAATGCTATATGGCAATCCAGTGGCGGCGCGACCGGCCGTGCGACACGGACGCTGGAAGACGCTCGCTTACCCCCTTGGTGATGTTCTCGGTCTGTGAGGAAGACAGGTCACAGGGCATATAATGGCCTCGCGCATATCGGACAACTCTGCCGCAGACACGCGGACTGCCTCCTCCCGCGAGGGTGCAGAACTCTAATATCTTGACACGAGATTGACGCGCGTATCAAGAGATTCCAGTTAGACCATGTCTATAGCTTGGAGTGCTCTGAGACATCCGCCCAAGCGTCGTTCCGGCCTCTGAGCAGACATGAAAGGACCGGACGTGCCCATTGCCAAGAGCATTACCAGTGCAATGTTCGTTAGAGGCCCTCGCATGCGGAGAAGGAATTCCTCCAGAATAGGCCTATCTGCCCCGCTGGAACTGCATGGAGGAGGAAGCTGCTTCTAGTGCGGCTAAATGTCCGCCCTCAGATCTGCCGACAGCGCAAAAACGGCACCGGCGTGACCTTCTGAGTTGCTCGACGCTGGTCGGACAGTGCTCTCGAAAGCCGAGAACCACGACTCTGTCGTCCTCCAGGGACCCGAAGCGACGCCATACATGCGCTGAGGCATCGAGTGTAATTGAGCCCTCCACCCCAACGTGGCAACGCACTCCAAAGCTCCCCAGAGGTTTCCCGCCTGGAGGGTCCCTCGCTTGGATTCCTTACTTCCAGACAGACTAAATGCGTCACCATATCTAACCGGGCCTAAAGCCCTTGGATACTTGCCGGAAGATGGCCCGTGTCACCACGGAACCTGTTGAGGATCCTCCTCTGCGAGAGCGTGCACACTTGGGACGTCGGGGTCCTGACAAATCATAGACTCTACCGGGGTCCTCGACACCAGCAGGGAGTCGAGGCAATCCTCGTCCAAATGCGGGCATGCCACCTCGTGCGCGCACACTCGAGAGCCATGCAAGAGCGCCCCACAAAACCCGAGAGCCACCGCGTTTCCCCGTCCACCAGGCGACCTCCCACGCCTCCCGAAGAAAGTGAAAATCAACCCTGACACTTGTTTCATAGGGAAGAATGAATTTCCCTTCTGTCGTTCCTCACTCAGTCGCATCATCACACGACGCTACGGACAGGCTTCTTCGCGCCACGTGAACAGCTGAAGAGGAACTCCGGTCCTGCCCCATCCGCATTTCACAAAGCGATGTCCCGACGCGCAGAAAGCAGTCGGTAGGGAGTCCCATTCTCAAATACGGTAACCCGGTCTCGCCCTTGCACGTGCACCAGAGCACTATACGGGGAAGGAGGGCACGTCTCTCCCACACCCGCATATAAATGTCCCCTCAAGCTCACCCACGGAGCCTAGCCCGTAGGTGAGTCGAGACCTTCGTGCTGCGATGCAACTTTCGTCGAGGCAGTTGCAGCGTGAAAGAGAGTGAGCGCGAGAGGAATCGCATGACTCTGGCTATCCGACAGCGGCGCAGTCACTTCCCAGCCTGCGCGGACTCTGGAACTGGTGTGCACTAACCGTGGAGACCACCTGCCCTGTGGAGAGAGACCTCGTGGGAAAGCCGCCTCCAGTGTGCGCATCGAAAGACTCAGCCTAGGTATAACATCAGGATAGATATAGGCGTAGTATAGAGCCTCCGTGCTCCGTCACAGATGCGAGCAACGAGGAATACGCCCGCAGGAACGTAGCAAGAGCTGCTAGCCTCGAGAGGAACGCCTCTGGAGAACAATGCGCAATGAATGGCTGTAAAAGCACCGGCCACAAACAGATGGCCAACTAGATGAATCCAACGGCATTCCAGGAGATCTGTCGCCGCAGTGCGCGAACCTCCAGGTATAATATACCAGGAAAAGATCCCCTGTCACCAACTGCAAGTGAGCCCAAATCCGGCGCTCAAGGAACCTCCGGCTCCCTTGAGTTCACCAAGTCTTAGCCCCCGGCATCAGCGGGAGAGAGAATCCGAAAGGCCCCCGAGGAAGCTCGCATCGGGACTGATTGCCGGCTTTCTCCTGAGGCCAACGAGAGCGGTCCCTGAGAGGTGCCCGTCGTTCGAAGTCGAGAGAGCACCTGCCGCAACTCGAGAAAATCCAGGAAGTTTTGTCCCCCCACAGTCCGCAATGTGCGCGACGTGCGAGAGTGAGGCCGGCAATTACTCCGGCTGAGTGCCCCTGGTGGCTTCACTACGTAGGCTCAATCCACCCTTAAACCCCTCGAGAAGTGCCGAAAAAGGGTCCTCGACAACCGGGGTCAGTCCCGGGGATGGGAGATACCTTTCGACTCGTAGAAACTTCTTTCCCTGCACGGAGTGTGAAGGACCCTTTTGAGAATGTCTAGTCAGTTCGGATGTTAAGCCTCCAGAAAGCCTCAACAGAAGACCTGGACCTCAACGTCGCCTCCGGAGGCGCAAACAACCCTCGCGAGGATTTTAACTCGCACGTGCAGAGGGTCTCTCGAGCTTATACAACGAGGGGACCTCAGGACCCGCCTCTGGTGCCCAGAAAGGCAGCCATCGAGTTCATAGGAGGCCTCGGGTATTCCTGCATCTCTCCGAGATGGCCAGGCCGCCTAAGACCCTGCGGTATTCGTGCAGCACGGAGAGTCACGGACCAATTGCACGATCCTTCTCCATCGGTCATGAAGCGAAGAAATCTTGAGAGGCACACCCTGGACTCTGGGATTCCTCCCCGATGGCCGCGCATCAGGCTCCAGCGAGTGGCGCTCTTCCGACACATGTAAAGAACCGCGGGCAGAAAGAGAACTCTCTGCGCGGCCTACGCGCCGCCGGGTATACCGCAGCAGGAAGTTCACGCAGTCTTCGAACATGCCCCGCTGGAAGAAATGTTCTAACATGTCCATGACCCGAGAGGAGACGGGTTCCCGCCACATGTCGGTTGTACTGTTTCAACCTCGAGTCTTTCGAGAGCCAAAAACGGATGAGTCCCACCTCTCCCAACTTGAGGCTTCCCACAGACGTGTCGGAAGCGGCGTGGTCCAGCGGCGTCCGTACTGAGCGGGTGGAAAAGCCGAGTTCGGAGAAATACCTGCGCGTCGTGGAAATGACCACTTGTCCAACGGATCAAAAGCCCGAGCAAGGTGAATGCCTTGCGATTCACGGGGGAGGCGAAACCACCAGCTGACACTGCGCTCTGAATGGAGCTTGGAACCGACGGCTCTGGTGGAACCTGCTACCGCTCTGGAGGAAAGCGCAAGTGCAGCGCCCGCATTCGAGACGAGGACTGACTCCCCTGGGAGACTCCAGAAGTAAGCCAAGATCCATGTCAGCACTGGAGAGGAATCCTCAGGTTCCGGCCCTGAGTTCACACAAGGTCTTAGGCCCGGCATCAGCGGGAGAGGAATTCCGAAAGGCCCCGAGGAACTCGCATGGGGACTGGCCTTTCCTGAGGCCCCAGAGCGGGTCCCTGAGGGCCCCGTCGTAAGTCGAGAGCACCTGCCGCAACTCGAGAAAATCCAGGAGGTTTTGCCCTCCAGGCGAGATGAGGCCCATTTCCGCTGAGGCTTCTCGAGGCTAATCACATCTAACCCCTGGAACTTCCAAAGGGTCCTTCACACCCTTTCTGCAACTCAAGAAGTTCCCGACACACCCGTCTCCACTCGAGAGGAAGCACGAGGGTCCCGAACACATCCAGGGGAGCCCCGTTTCCGCCTCCGAGCTCGAGATGAGGGATCCTTTCCCTGTTTCGTAGGGAAAGAATTCCCGGCGTTCCCGTCGCATCTCAAGAGGAGGCGCTCTCCACAGGAAAGGCGAGAGGAACTCCAGGGTCGTGCCACCATTCCAAGAGTCCCCCATGTGTCAGTCCATTCCAGAGGAACCTGTTTTCCCTGCACTGCCTTGACGTTCAAGCCGAGGATCGACTCCCACCACGTGTGCACGTGGGACAGCCCTGTGGGAAAGCCTCGTGGGAAAGCCTCGTGGGAAAGACACGAGGGAAAACCATAGATGCTTTGATCCACGCGGCGGACTGCGTGACACTGCTGCTACCGCTCTGGAGGAAAGCGCAAGTGCATGCCCGCATTCGAGACGAGGACTGACTCCCCTGGGGAGACTCCAGAAGTACCCCAAGATCCATGTCAGCACTGGAGAGGAATCCTCAGGTTCCGGCCCTGAGTTCACACAAGGTCTTAGGCCCCGGCATCAGCGGGAGAGGAATTCCGAAAGGCCCCCGAGGAACTCGCATGGGGACTGGCCTTTCCTGAGGCCACCAGAGCGGGTCCCTGAGGGCCCCGTCGTAAGTCGAGAGCACCTGCCGCAACTCGAGAAAATCCAGGAGGTTTTGCCCTCCAGGCGAGATGAGGCCCATTTCCGCTGAGGCTTCTCGAGGCTAATCACATCTAACCCCTGGAACTTCCAAAGGGTCCTTCACACCCTTTCTGCAACTCAAGAAGTTCCCGACACACCCGTCTCCACTCGAGAGGAAGCACGAGGGTCCCGAACACATCCAGGGGAGCCCCGTTTCCGCCTCCGAGCTCGAGATGAGGGATCCTTTCCCTGTTTCGTAGGGAAAGAATTCCCGGCGTTCCCGTCGCATCTCAAGAGGAGGCGCTCTCCACAGGAAAGGCGAGAGGAACTCCAGGGTCGTGCCACCATTCCAAGAGTCCCCCAGATGTGTCAGTCCATTCCAGAGGAACCTGTTTTCCCTGCACTGCCTTGACGTTCAAGCCGAGGATCGACTCCCACCACGTGTGCACGTGGGACAGCCCTGTGGGAAAGCCTCGTGGGAAAGCCTCGTGGGAAAGACACGAGGGAAAACCATAGATGCTTTGATCCACGGGGCGGACTGCGTGACACTGCTGCTACCGCTCTGGAGGAAAGCGCAAGTGCATGCCCGCATTCGAGACGAGGACTGACTCCCCTGGGGAGACTCCAGAAGTACCCCAAGATCCATGTCAGCACTGGAGAGGAATCCTCAGGTTCCGGCCCTGAGTTCACACAAGGTCTTAGGCCCCGGCATCAGCGGGAGAGGAATTCCGAAAGGCCCCGAGGAACTCGCATGGGGACTGGCCTTTCCTGAGGCCACCAGAGCGGGTCCCTGAGGGCCCCGTCGTAAGTCGAGAGCACCTGCCGCAACTCGAGAAAATCCAGGAGGTTTTGCCCTCCAGGCGAGATGAGGCCCATTTCCGCTGAGGCTTCTCGAGGCTAATCACATCTAACCCCTGGAACTTCCAAAGGGTCCTTCACACCCTTTCTGCAACTCAAGAAGTTCCCGACACACCCGTCTCCACTCGAGAGGAAGCACGAGGGTCCCGAACACATCCAGGGGAGCCCCGTTTCCGCCTCCGAGCTCGAGATGAGGGATCCTTTCCCTGTTTCGTAGGGAAAGAATTCCCGGCGTTCCCGTCGCATCTCAAGAGGAGGCGCTCTCCACAGGAAAGGCGAGAGGAACTCCAGGGTCGTGCCACCATTCCAAGAGTCCCCCAGATGTGTCAGTCCATTCCAGAGGAACCTGTTTTCCCTGCACTGCCTTGACGTTCAAGCCGAGGATCGACTCCCACCACGTGTGCACGTGGGACAGCCCTGTGGGAAAGCCTCGTGGGAAAGCCTCGTGGGAAAGACACGAGGGAAAACCATAGATGCTTTGATCCACGGGGCGGACTGCGTGACACTGCTGCTACCGCTCTGGAGGAAAGCGCAAGTGCATGCCCGCATTCGAGACGAGGACTGACTCCCCTGGGGAGACTCCAGAAGTACCCCAAGATCCATGTCAGCACTGGAGAGGAATCCTCAGGTTCCGGCCCTGAGTTCACACAAGGTCTTAGGCCCCGGCATCAGCGGGAGAGGAATTCCGAAAGGCCCCGAGGAACTCGCATGGGGACTGGCCTTTCCTGAGGCCACCAGAGCGGGTCCCTGAGGGCCCCGTCGTAAGTCGAGAGCACCTGCCGCAACTCGAGAAAATCCAGGAGGTTTTGCCCTCCAGGCGAGATGAGGCCCATTTCCGCTGAGGCTTCTCGAGGCTAATCACATCTAACCCCTGGAACTTCCAAAGGGTCCTTCACACCCTTTCTGCAACTCAAGAAGTTCCCGACACACCCGTCTCCACTCGAGAGGAAGCACGAGGGTCCCGAACACATCCAGGGGAGCCCCGTTTCCGCCTCCGAGCTCGAGATGAGGGATCCTTTCCCTGTTTCGTAGGGAAAGAATTCCCGGCGTTCCCGTCGCATCTCAAGAGGAGGCGCTCTCCACAGGAAAGGCGAGAGGAACTCCAGGGTCGTGCCACCATTCCAAGAGTCCCCCAGATGTGTCAGTCCATTCCAGAGGAACCTGTTTTCCCTGCACTGCCTTGACGTTCAAGCCGAGGATCGACTCCCACCACGTGTGCACGTGGGACAGCCCTGTGGGAAAGCCTCGTGGGAAAGCCTCGTGGGAAAGACACGAGGGAAAACCATAGATGCTTTGATCCACGGGGCGGACTGCGTGACACTGCTGCTACCGCTCTGGAGGAAAGCGCAAGTGCATGCCCGCATTCGAGACGAGGACTGACTCCCCTGGGGAGACTCCAGAAGTACCCCAAGATCCATGTCAGCACTGGAGAGGAATCCTCAGGTTCCGGCCCTGAGTTCACACAAGGTCTTAGGCCCCGGCATCAGCGGGAGAGGAATTCCGAAAGGCCCCCGAGGAACTCGCATGGGGACTGGCCTTTCCTGAGGCCACCAGAGCGGGTCCCTGAGGGCCCCGTCGTAAGTCGAGAGCACCTGCCGCAACTCGAGAAAATCCAGGAGGTTTTGCCCTCCAGGCGAGATGAGGCCCATTTCCGCTGAGGCTTCTCGAGGCTAATCACATCTAACCCCTGGAACTTCCAAAGGGTCCTTCACACCCTTTCTGCAACTCAAGAAGTTCCCGACACACCCGTCTCCACTCGAGAGGAAGCACGAGGGTCCCGAACACATCCAGGGGAGCCCCGTTTCCGCCTCCGAGCTCGAGATGAGGGATCCTTTCCCTGTTTCGTAGGGAAAGAATTCCCGGCGTTCCCGTCGCATCTCAAGAGGAGGCGCTCTCCACAGGAAAGGCGAGAGGAACTCCAGGGTCGTGCCACCATTCCAAGAGTCCCCCAGATGTGTCAGTCCATTCCAGAGGAACCTGTTTTCCCTGCACTGCCTTGACGTTCAAGCCGAGGATCGACTCCCACCACGTGTGCACGTGGGACAGCCCTGTGGGAAAGCCTCGTGGGAAAGCCTCGTGGGAAAGACACGAGGGAAAACCATAGATGCTTTGATCCACGGGGCGGACTGCGTGACACTGCTGCTACCGCTCTGGAGGAAAGCGCAAGTGCATGCCCGCATTCGAGACGAGGACTGACTCCCCTGGGGAGACTCCAGAAGTACCCCAAGATCCATGTCAGCACTGGAGAGGAATCCTCAGGTTCCGGCCCTGAGTTCACACAAGGTCTTAGGCCCCGGCATCAGCGGGAGAGGAATTCCGAAAGGCCCCCGAGGAACTCGCATGGGGACTGGCCTTTCCTGAGGCCACCAGAGCGGGTCCCTGAGGGCCCCGTCGTAAGTCGAGAGCACCTGCCGCAACTCGAGAAAATCCAGGAGGTTTTGCCCTCCAGGCGAGATGAGGCCCATTTCCGCTGAGGCTTCTCGAGGCTAATCACATCTAACCCCTGGAACTTCCAAAGGGTCCTTCACACCCTTTCTGCAACTCAAGAAGTTCCCGACACACCCGTCTCCACTCGAGAGGAAGCACGAGGGTCCCGAACACATCCAGGGGAGCCCCGTTTCCGCCTCCGAGCTCGAGATGAGGGATCCTTTCCCTGTTTCGTAGGGAAAGAATTCCCGGCGTTCCCGTCGCATCTCAAGAGGAGGCGCTCTCCACAGGAAAGGCGAGAGGAACTCCAGGGTCGTGCCACCATTCCAAGAGTCCCCCAGATGTGTCAGTCCATTCCAGAGGAACCTGTTTTCCCTGCACTGCCTTGACGTTCAAGCCGAGGATCGACTCCCACCACGTGTGCACGTGGGACAGCCCTGTGGGAAAGCCTCGTGGGAAAGCCTCGTGGGAAAGACACGAGGGAAAACCATAGATGCTTTGATCCACGGGGCGGACTGCGTGACACTGCTGCTACCGCTCTGGAGGAAAGCGCAAGTGCATGCCCGCATTCGAGACGAGGACTGACTCCCCTGGGGAGACTCCAGAAGTACCCCAAGATCCATGTCAGCACTGGAGAGGAATCCTCAGGTTCCGGCCCTGAGTTCACACAAGGTCTTAGGCCCCGGCATCAGCGGGAGAGGAATTCCGAAAGGCCCCGAGGAACTCGCATGGGGACTGGCCTTTCCTGAGGCCACCAGAGCGGGTCCCTGAGGGCCCCGTCGTAAGTCGAGAGCACCTGCCGCAACTCGAGAAAATCCAGGAGGTTTTGCCCTCCAGGCGAGATGAGGCCCATTTCCGCTGAGGCTTCTCGAGGCTAATCACATCTAACCCCTGGAACTTCCAAAGGGTCCTTCACACCCTTTCTGCAACTCAAGAAGTTCCCGACACACCCGTCTCCACTCGAGAGGAAGCACGAGGGTCCCGAACACATCCAGGGGAGCCCCGTTTCCGCCTCCGAGCTCGAGATGAGGGATCCTTTCCCTGTTTCGTAGGGAAAGAATTCCCGGCGTTCCCGTCGCATCTCAAGAGGAGGCGCTCTCCACAGGAAAGGCGAGAGGAACTCCAGGGTCGTGCCACCATTCCAAGAGTCCCCCAGATGTGTCAGTCCATTCCAGAGGAACCTGTTTTCCCTGCACTGCCTTGACGTTCAAGCCGAGGATCGACTCCCACCACGTGTGCACGTGGGACAGCCCTGTGGGAAAGCCTCGTGGGAAAGCCTCGTGGGAAAGACACGAGGGAAAACCATAGATGCTTTGATCCACGGGGCGGACTGCGTGACACTGCTGCTACCGCTCTGGAGGAAAGCGCAAGTGCATGCCCGCATTCGAGACGAGGACTGACTCCCCTGGGGAGACTCCAGAAGTACCCCAAGATCCATGTCAGCACTGGAGAGGAATCCTCAGGTTCCGGCCCTGAGTTCACACAAGGTCTTAGGCCCCGGCATCAGCGGGAGAGGAATTCCGAAAGGCCCCGAGGAACTCGCATGGGGACTGGCCTTTCCTGAGGCCACCAGAGCGGGTCCCTGAGGGCCCCGTCGTAAGTCGAGAGCACCTGCCGCAACTCGAGAAAATCCAGGAGGTTTTGCCCTCCAGGCGAGATGAGGCCCATTTCCGCTGAGGCTTCTCGAGGCTAATCACATCTAACCCCTGGAACTTCCAAAGGGTCCTTCACACCCTTTCTGCAACTCAAGAAGTTCCCGACACACCCGTCTCCACTCGAGAGGAAGCACGAGGGTCCCGAACACATCCAGGGGAGCCCCGTTTCCGCCTCCGAGCTCGAGATGAGGGATCCTTTCCCTGTTTCGTAGGGAAAGAATTCCCGGCGTTCCCGTCGCATCTCAAGAGGAGGCGCTCTCCACAGGAAAGGCGAGAGGAACTCCAGGGTCGTGCCACCATTCCAAGAGTCCCCCAGATGTGTCAGTCCATTCCAGAGGAACCTGTTTTCCCTGCACTGCCTTGACGTTCAAGCCGAGGATCGACTCCCACCACGTGTGCACGTGGGACAGCCCTGTGGGAAAGCCTCGTGGGAAAGCCTCGTGGGAAAGACACGAGGGAAAACCATAGATGCTTTGATCCACGGGGCGGACTGCGTGACACTGCTGCTACCGCTCTGGAGGAAAGCGCAAGTGCATGCCCGCATTCGAGACGAGGACTGACTCCCCTGGGGAGACTCCAGAAGTACCCCAAGATCCATGTCAGCACTGGAGAGGAATCCTCAGGTTCCGGCCCTGAGTTCACACAAGGTCTTAGGCCCCGGCATCAGCGGGAGAGGAATTCCGAAAGGCCCCCGAGGAACTCGCATGGGGACTGGCCTTTCCTGAGGCCACCAGAGCGGGTCCCTGAGGGCCCCGTCGTAAGTCGAGAGCACCTGCCGCAACTCGAGAAAATCCAGGAGGTTTTGCCCTCCAGGCGAGATGAGGCCCATTTCCGCTGAGGCTTCTCGAGGCTAATCACATCTAACCCCTGGAACTTCCAAAGGGTCCTTCACACCCTTTCTGCAACTCAAGAAGTTCCCGACACACCCGTCTCCACTCGAGAGGAAGCACGAGGGTCCCGAACACATCCAGGGGAGCCCCGTTTCCGCCTCCGAGCTCGAGATGAGGGATCCTTTCCCTGTTTCGTAGGGAAAGAATTCCCGGCGTTCCCGTCGCATCTCAAGAGGAGGCGCTCTCCACAGGAAAGGCGAGAGGAACTCCAGGGTCGTGCCACCATTCCAAGAGTCCCCCAGATGTGTCAGTCCATTCCAGAGGAACCTGTTTTCCCTGCACTGCCTTGACGTTCAAGCCGAGGATCGACTCCCACCACGTGTGCACGTGGGACAGCCCTGTGGGAAAGCCTCGTGGGAAAGCCTCGTGGGAAAGACACGAGGGAAAACCATAGATGCTTTGATCCACGGGGCGGACTGCGTGACACTGCTGCTACCGCTCTGGAGGAAAGCGCAAGTGCATGCCCGCATTCGAGACGAGGACTGACTCCCCTGGGGAGACTCCAGAAGTACCCCAAGATCCATGTCAGCACTGGAGAGGAATCCTCAGGTTCCGGCCCTGAGTTCACACAAGGTCTTAGGCCCCGGCATCAGCGGGAGAGGAATTCCGAAAGGCCCCCGAGGAACTCGCATGGGGACTGGCCTTTCCTGAGGCCACCAGAGCGGGTCCCTGAGGGCCCCGTCGTAAGTCGAGAGCACCTGCCGCAACTCGAGAAAATCCAGGAGGTTTTGCCCTCCAGGCGAGATGAGGCCCATTTCCGCTGAGGCTTCTCGAGGCTAATCACATCTAACCCCTGGAACTTCCAAAGGGTCCTTCACACCCTTTCTGCAACTCAAGAAGTTCCCGACACACCCGTCTCCACTCGAGAGGAAGCACGAGGGTCCCGAACACATCCAGGGGAGCCCCGTTTCCGCCTCCGAGCTCGAGATGAGGGATCCTTTCCCTGTTTCGTAGGGAAAGAATTCCCGGCGTTCCCGTCGCATCTCAAGAGGAGGCGCTCTCCACAGGAAAGGCGAGAGGAACTCCAGGGTCGTGCCACCATTCCAAGAGTCCCCCAGATGTGTCAGTCCATTCCAGAGGAACCTGTTTTCCCTGCACTGCCTTGACGTTCAAGCCGAGGATCGACTCCCACCACGTGTGCACGTGGGACAGCCCTGTGGGAAAGCCTCGTGGGAAAGCCTCGTGGGAAAGACACGAGGGAAAACCATAGATGCTTTGATCCACGGGGCGGACTGCGTGACACTGCTGCTACCGCTCTGGAGGAAAGCGCAAGTGCATGCCCGCATTCGAGACGAGGACTGACTCCCCTGGGGAGACTCCAGAAGTACCCCAAGATCCATGTCAGCACTGGAGAGGAATCCTCAGGTTCCGGCCCTGAGTTCACACAAGGTCTTAGGCCCCGGCATCAGCGGGAGAGGAATTCCGAAAGGCCCCCGAGGAACTCGCATGGGGACTGGCCTTTCCTGAGGCCACCAGAGCGGGTCCCTGAGGGCCCCGTCGTAAGTCGAGAGCACCTGCCGCAACTCGAGAAAATCCAGGAGGTTTTGCCCTCCAGGCGAGATGAGGCCCATTTCCGCTGAGGCTTCTCGAGGCTAATCACATCTAACCCCTGGAACTTCCAAAGGGTCCTTCACACCCTTTCTGCAACTCAAGAAGTTCCCGACACACCCGTCTCCACTCGAGAGGAAGCACGAGGGTCCCGAACACATCCAGGGGAGCCCCGTTTCCGCCTCCGAGCTCGAGATGAGGGATCCTTTCCCTGTTTCGTAGGGAAAGAATTCCCGGCGTTCCCGTCGCATCTCAAGAGGAGGCGCTCTCCACAGGAAAGGCGAGAGGAACTCCAGGGTCGTGCCACCATTCCAAGAGTCCCCCAGATGTGTCAGTCCATTCCAGAGGAACCTGTTTTCCCTGCACTGCCTTGACGTTCAAGCCGAGGATCGACTCCCACCACGTGTGCACGTGGGACAGCCCTGTGGGAAAGCCTCGTGGGAAAGCCTCGTGGGAAAGACACGAGGGAAAACCATAGATGCTTTGATCCACGGGGCGGACTGCGTGACACTGCTGCTACCGCTCTGGAGGAAAGCGCAAGTGCATGCCCGCATTCGAGACGAGGACTGACTCCCCTGGGGAGACTCCAGAAGTACCCCAAGATCCATGTCAGCACTGGAGAGGAATCCTCAGGTTCCGGCCCTGAGTTCACACAAGGTCTTAGGCCCCGGCATCAGCGGGAGAGGAATTCCGAAAGGCCCCCGAGGAACTCGCATGGGGACTGGCCTTTCCTGAGGCCACCAGAGCGGGTCCCTGAGGGCCCCGTCGTAAGTCGAGAGCACCTGCCGCAACTCGAGAAAATCCAGGAGGTTTTGCCCTCCAGGCGAGATGAGGCCCATTTCCGCTGAGGCTTCTCGAGGCTAATCACATCTAACCCCTGGAACTTCCAAAGGGTCCTTCACACCCTTTCTGCAACTCAAGAAGTTCCCGACACACCCGTCTCCACTCGAGAGGAAGCACGAGGGTCCCGAACACATCCAGGGGAGCCCCGTTTCCGCCTCCGAGCTCGAGATGAGGGATCCTTTCCCTGTTTCGTAGGGAAAGAATTCCCGGCGTTCCCGTCGCATCTCAAGAGGAGGCGCTCTCCACAGGAAAGGCGAGAGGAACTCCAGGGTCGTGCCACCATTCCAAGAGTCCCCCAGATGTGTCAGTCCATTCCAGAGGAACCTGTTTTCCCTGCACTGCCTTGACGTTCAAGCCGAGGATCGACTCCCACCACGTGTGCACGTGGGACAGCCCTGTGGGAAAGCCTCGTGGGAAAGCCTCGTGGGAAAGACACGAGGGAAAACCATAGATGCTTTGATCCACGGGGCGGACTGCGTGACACTGCTGCTACCGCTCTGGAGGAAAGCGCAAGTGCATGCCCGCATTCGAGACGAGGACTGACTCCCCTGGGGAGACTCCAGAAGTACCCCAAGATCCATGTCAGCACTGGAGAGGAATCCTCAGGTTCCGGCCCTGAGTTCACACAAGGTCTTAGGCCCCGGCATCAGCGGGAGAGGAATTCCGAAAGGCCCCGAGGAACTCGCATGGGGACTGGCCTTTCCTGAGGCCACCAGAGCGGGTCCCTGAGGGCCCCGTCGTAAGTCGAGAGCACCTGCCGCAACTCGAGAAAATCCAGGAGGTTTTGCCCTCCAGGCGAGATGAGGCCCATTTCCGCTGAGGCTTCTCGAGGCTAATCACATCTAACCCCTGGAACTTCCAAAGGGTCCTTCACACCCTTTCTGCAACTCAAGAAGTTCCCGACACACCCGTCTCCACTCGAGAGGAAGCACGAGGGTCCCGAACACATCCAGGGGAGCCCCGTTTCCGCCTCCGAGCTCGAGATGAGGGATCCTTTCCCTGTTTCGTAGGGAAAGAATTCCCGGCGTTCCCGTCGCATCTCAAGAGGAGGCGCTCTCCACAGGAAAGACGAGAGGAACTCCAGGGTCGTGCCACCATTCCAAGAGTCCCCCAGATGTGTCAGTCCATTCCAGAGGAACCTGTTTTCCCTGCACTGCCTTGACGTTCAAGCCGAGGATCGACTCCCACCACGTGTGCACGTGGGACAGCCCTGTGGGAAAGCCTCGTGGGAAAGCCTCGTGGGAAAGACACGAGGGAAAACCATAGATGCTTTGATCCACGGGGCGGACTGTGTGACACTGCTGCTACCGCTCTGGAGGAAAGCGCAAGTGCATGCCCGCATTCGAGACGAGGACTGACTCCCCTGGGGAGACTCCAGAAGTACCCCAAGCCATGTCAGCACTGGAGAGGAATCCTCAGGTCCGGCCCCTGAGATTTCAACATCCTGCTTCTGGGGTCAAAGAGCTCCTTAAGGCCCCCGCATCCACCAGTAGTTTAGGCGGGAGAGCGGACAAAAAGAGGAATTCCGCAAAGGCCCCCGATGGAACCCGCATGGGGACTGCCTTCTTGAGCACAGCACCAGACCTAGGCGTGGGCCCGCATCGCAGTGCCTCTCGATCTAGAATCAGTTCTAAGAGCATCCGTGCCGCAGACTCGGAAAATCAGGAGTTTGCCCTCAACAGGCGAGATGACCGCGCACCGCTCGCATTGTTCCGCTAAGGCCTTCTCGAGGCCGTAATCCACTATCTAACCCTGGAAACTTCACCAAAAGGGTTGCCTTCACCCTTTCTGCAAAACCAAGAAGTTTCACCGAGAGACACACCCGTCTCCACTCGAGAGGAAGACACGAGGTCCCGAACAATCCAGGGGAGCCCCGTTTCCGCCTACCGAGCTCGAAGATGAGGGATCCTTTCCTGTGTAGGGAAATGAATTCCCCGGCGTTCCCCGCACAAGTCAGCATCTCTAAAAGGGAGGCGCCGCCACAGATACGGCGATCGACCGGACACTCCACGGGCTCGTAGTGCCTCACTCGAGCGGCAGCTAGGCCCTACCCATTTGTGCCAGTTTCCACTTCTCAGCAAGCCGAACGGTTTTCCCTGCACTTGCCTCTGCGACCGTTCCACACACAGATAAAATACATAAACTGGGCCTGAGGATCGACCACTCCTACACCAACGTGTGCACGTGGGTACTATTTTGCCCCTGTGGGAAAGCACATCAGTAACGGAAATTGCACCATCGTGGAAAGCACGAGGAAAACCATAGATTCTTTGACATCACGGGCGGCTGCTCGACAACTGAGCTACCGCTCTGGAGGAAAGCGGCAAGTGCAATGCCCGCCGATTCGAAACGAGACTGAAACTCCCCGGGGAGAACTA
Source organism: Ovis aries (assembly GCF_016772045.2). Lineage (NCBI taxonomy): Eukaryota > Metazoa > Chordata > Mammalia > Artiodactyla > Bovidae > Ovis > Ovis aries. The sequence continues at coordinate 433 of NW_024599751.1, read as the reverse complement.
ACAACTGCCAGAATACCTACCATACACTGTTATCCAAGATCCTTTCATCCAACTGGAGAGGAACTCCCAGTTTCCGGCCTGATGTTCACAACAAGTCTTAGGCCCTCTCTGTCTAATTCTAGCGCCGCAAGTAGAGTGTCCGAAAGGCCCCCGGCGAACTCGCAGGGGGGACACTGGCCTTTCTGACCACCAGCGCAGAGGCGGAGTACCAGAGGCCCCGCGTAAGAGTCGACGAAGCACCTCGCCGCAACCAGAGAGAAAACCCCAGAGTCGAAAGCTCACAAGGTCGAATGGTCCCCATTTCGCTGTATGCTTCTCGAGAGCTAATCACATCTAACCTCTGTAGAGCTATCCTCAGGGTACCTCAGCGAGCGAGTTTTTCTGGCGCAAACTCAGCAAGTTTCCCTTGGTGACAACAAAAGCCCCCCTCCGT
>NW_024599750.1:0-23118 GCF_016772045.2 Ovis aries | reverse complement strand
TACCACAGAAACCCATATTATTCTGATTTCGGTGCTAGATATTCCAATTAGCGTTTAATCTTTTAATTATCTTTGGTCCGGTAGTCCAGTTTGTTTTGATGTTGAAGATGGACTGGTTCATGCAGTCATCAGCAAAGTTTACTTACCGTTCCTGAATACGGACTGAGCAATGTCGACTGGCTGTCTATTAAGTCTGATTTCCCGCACCTCGAGTTTTACATGTGGTCTATACTAGAAAAAAAAATGAATGGAATGGAAACCTCTCTTTTTCTAAGGCGGCCAATTTGTAGCCATAAGCAGGTTAAGAACAGATTATGTAGATGCCATACGCAGGTGAAATGTGGATTTTTTGGACTTAGCATCTGCCACTCCAAGTATAATGATAGAGACGCTTTGCATCACTTGCAGTTCCGATGTGACTGTTCTCCGCTGAATCATGCACAAAGCTATCTAATGCAGGATAATTCTTCTCCTATAGCCTAGGATCTTCCTTGTCTAACTTGGTCACATGTAGAAAAAGAGTAAGAATGAGTCCTGTCCTTGTATAATGCTTAAGATAGGTCCACGACATTCAGGGATAGAGATTGATAAACCTGAGGTGCCCGATTTTTTTTTAAAGCTTTGTTTCCTGATATTTGTCCATCGTGCAATGAGGAAATGGTCAGTACTTGACCGCCCGACTGAAGACTTGGGTCCATGTTTAAAGTCCGGTCGTTGTGTCTCAAGCGAGGAGTTTTCCAGACTCTCGAGAGAAGTTCAAGGGTCTTTTATCTTATTTTACAGATGTGTAACCAATATGCCTTAGATGACTAGCATTGTGATGGTGAGTTCGGAATTATTTTCTCAGACATCTCCATTTGGAATAGGACGTGAGAAATTCAATCAAGTGATCGGATTCGTGGGATTATATTTTATTTCTTTATGGAAATTGCAAACATTCTCCTTCATCTATTCAAGGAAATTAAATCATAGACTCGTTTTCCGAAATCATTCACCTGAAAGTATGCACTGTAGTCTGGGAAATGTTTTCTTTGCAAGGTCTTTATTCCTGTGAATGTTTTCTTCTTTGCTTGGAATTTGCCAAATCTTCTGAGGCCCCCAGATGTTACAGGTGTGTATTAACTGGGGCTCAAAGGAGGTTTTGCCCTCTCAGCGAGAAGATGGCCCATTTCCGCTGAGGCTTCTCGAGGCTAATCACTCTTACCCCTGGAATCAGAGGGTCCTTCACACCCTTTCTGAACTCAAAGAAGTTCCCGACACACCCGTCCACTCGAGAGGAAGCACGAGGGTCCCGAACACATCCAGGGGAGCCCCGTTTCCGCCTCCGAGCTCGAGATGAGGGATCCTTTCCCTGTTTCGTAGGGAAAGAATTCCCGGCGTTCCCGTCGCATCTCAAGAGGAGGCGCTCTCCACAGGAAAGGCGAGAGGAACTCCAGGGTCGTGCCACCATTCCAAGAGTCCCCCAGATGTGTCAGTCCATTCCAGAGGAACCTGTTTTCCCTGCACTGCCTTGACGTTCAAGCCGAGGATCGACTCCCACCACGTGTGCACGTGGGACAGCCCTGTGGGAAAGCCTCGTGGGAAAGCCTCGTGGGAAAGACACGAGGGAAAACCATAGATGCTTTGATCCCCGGGGCGGACTGCGTGACACTGCTGCTACCGCTCTGGAGGAAAGCGCAAGTGCATGCCCGCATTCGAGACGGGGACTGACTCCCCTGGGGAGACTCCAGAAGTACCCCAAGATCCATGTCAGCACTGGAGAGGAATCCTCAGGTTCCGGCCCTGAGTTCACACAAGGTCTTAGGCCCCGGCATCAGCGGGAGAGGAATTCCGAAAGGCCCCGAGGAACTCGCATGGGGACTGGCCTTTCCTGAGGCCACCAGAGCGGGTCCCTGAGAGCCCCGTCGTAAGTCGCGAGCACCTGCCACAACTCGAGAAAATCAAGGAGGTTTTGCCCTCCAGGCGAGATGATGCCCATGTCAGCTGTGGGATCTCGAGGCTAATCACAGCTAACCCCTGGAACTTCCAAAGGGTCCTTCACACCCTTTCTGCAACTCAAGGAGTTCCCGACACACCCGCTCCACTCGAGAGGAAGCACGAGGGTCCCGAACACATCCAGGGGAGCCCCGTTTCCGCCTCCGAGCTCGAGATGAGGGATCCTTTCCCTGTTTCGTAGGGAAAGAATTCCCGGCGTTCCCGTCGCATCTCAAGAGGAGGCGCTCTCCACAGGAAAGGCGAGAGGAACTCCAGGGTCGTGCCACCATTCCAAGAGTCCCCCAGATGTGTCAGTCCATTCCAGAGGAACCTGTTTTCCCTGCACTGCCTTGACGTTCAAGCCGAGGATCGACTCCCACCACGTGTGCACGTGGGACAGCCCTGTGGGAAAGCCTCGTGGGAAAGCCTCGTGGGAAAGACACGAGGGAAAACCATAGATGCTTTGATCCACGGGGCGGACTGCGTGACACTGCTGCTACCGCTCTGGAGGAAAGCGCAAGTGCATGCCCGCATTCGAGACGAGGACTGACTCCCCTGGGGAGACTCCAGAAGTACCCCAAGATCCATGTCAGCACTGGAGAGGAATCCTCAGGTTCCGGCCCTGAGTTCACACAAGGTCTTAGGCCCCGGCATCAGCGGGAGAGGAATTCCGAACGGCCCCCGAGGAACTCGCATGGGGACTGGCCTTTCCTGAGGCCACCAGAGCGGGTCCCTGAGGGCCCCGTCGTAAGTCGAGAGCACCTGCCGCAACTCGAGAAAATCCAGGAGGTTTTGCCCTCCAGGCGAGATGAGGCCCATTTCCGCTGAGGCTTCTCGAGGCTAATCACATCTAACCCCTGGAACTTCCAAAGGGTCCTTCACACCCTTTCTGCAACTCAAGAAGTTCCCGACACACCCGTCTCCACTCGAGAGGAAGCACGAGGGTCCCGAACACATCCAGGGGAGCCCCGTTTCCGCCTCCGAGCTCGAGATGAGGGATCCTTTCCCTGTTTCGTAGGGAAAGAATTCCCGGCGTTCCCGTCGCATCTCAAGAGGAGGCGCTCTCCACAGGAAAGGCGAGAGGAACTCCAGGGTCGTGCCACCATTCCAAGAGTCCCCCAGATGTGTCAGTCCATTCCAGAGGAACCGGTTTTCCCTGCACTGCCTTGACGTTCAAGCCGAGGATCGACTCCCACCACGTGTGCACGTGGGACAGCCCTGTGGGAAAGCCTCGTGGGAAAGCCTCGTGGGAAAGACACGAGGGAAAACCATAGATGCTTTGATCCACGGGGCGGACTGCGTGACACTGCTGCTACCGCTCTGGAGGAAAGCGCAAGTGCATGCCCGCATTCGAGACGAGGACTGACTCCCCTGGGGAGACTCCAGAAGTACCCAAGATCCATGTCAGCACTGGAGAGGAATCCTCAGGTTCCTCCTGAGTTCACACAAGGTCTTAGGCCCCGGCATCAGCGGGAGAGGAATTCCGAAAGGCCCCGAGGACCTCGCATGGGGACTGGCCTTTCCTGAGGCCACCAGAGCGGGTCCCTGAGGGCCCCGTCGTAAGTTAGAGCACCGCCGCAACTCGAGAAAATCCAGGAGGGTGGGCGAGATGGCGGCTCATAGGCCTCAGATAACTGGATTGAGGCTAAAACACCCCGACAAAAGGCCTTTCTGAACTGGGTCCCGACACATCCCACTGGGAAACGAGAGTCGATGGGGAGCCGTTTTCCGAGGCCCGAGAGCGATGGGTCCCTGAGGGCCCCGTCGTTAAGTCGAGAAGAGGAGGCCTCTGCCGAAAGGCGAGAAAATCCAGGAGGTTTTGCCTGCCAGGTCAGGATGAGGCCCATTTTCCGCTGAGGCTTCTCGGAGGCTAATCACATCTTAACCCCTGGAACTTCAAAGGGTCCTTCACACCCTTTGGGAAACTCAAGATTTGTTCCGACACACTGTCTCCACTCGAGAGGAAAGCCAACTGTGCATGTGGTCCCGAGACATCCAGGGGGAGCTCTCCGCCTCGAGCTCAGATAGAGGAATCCTAGTTTCCCTCAGGTTTCGTTAGGAGAAAGAGAGGATTCCCCATGGGCGAGAGGAACCCATCCCGAGGATCGACTGATTTCTCAAGAGAGAGCGCTCTCCACACTCGAGAAAGGCTTTGAGGAGGAAAATCCAGGTCGTGCCAGGCGAATGATTTCCGAGAGGTCTCGAGGCATCACATCTCCCCTGGAACTTCCGGGTTTCCTTCTGCAACTCTTGACCGTTCACCGTCTCTCGAGGCACGAGGGTCCGAACACATCCAGGGGAGCCCCGTTTCCGACAGCTCGATGAGGGATCCTCGTGAGGAAAACCGCCCTCGCATCTCAAAGAGGCGACGAGGGAAAGAGCCATCAGTTCATTTGATCCACGGAGCGGATTGCTGTCCGATTTGACACTTGCACTGCTGACGCTCTGCGAGGAAGCACAAGTGCACGTGGGCGCCGCATTGGGAAGCTCACGGAGGACTGACTCCCCTGGGGAAGACTCCAGAAGTACCCCAAGATCCATGTCAGCACTGTGAGAGGAATCCTCAGGTTCTCCGGCCCTGATTCCACACAAGGCTTTAGTGGACCGTTCAGATTGGCCCTGATTGAGTCCAAGGTCTTGGCATCAGCGGCGAGAGAGGAATTCCGAAAGGCCCCGAGGAACTCGCATGGGGACTGGCCTTTCCTGAGGCCACCAGAGCGGGTCCCTGAGGGCCCCGTCGTAAGTCGAGAGCACCTGCCGCAACTCGAGAAAATCCAGGAGGTTTTGCCCTCCAGGCGAGATGAGGCCCATTTCCGCTGAGGCTTCTCGAGGCTAATCACATCTAACCCTGGAACTTCCAAAGGGTCCTTCACACCCTTTCTGCAACTCAAGAAGTTCCCGACACACCCGTCTCCACTCGAGAGGAAGCACGAGGGTCCCGAACACATCCAGGGGAGCCCCGTTTCCGCCTCCGAGCTCGAGATGAGGGATCCTTTCCCTGTTTCGTAGGGAAAGAATTCCCGGCGTTCCCGTCGCATCTCAAGAGGAGGCGCTCTCCACAGGAAAGGCGAGAGGAACTCCAGGGTCGTGCCACCATTCCAAGAGTCCCCCAGATGTGTCAGTCCATTCCAGAGGAACCTGTTTTCCCTGCACTGCCTTGACGTTCAAGCCGAGGATCGACTCCCACCACGTGTGCACGTGGGACAGCCCTGTGGGAAAGCCTCGTGGGAAAGCCTCGTGGGAAAGACACGAGGGAAAACCATAGATGCTTTGATCCACGGGGCGGACTGCGTGACACTGCTGCTACCGCTCTGGAGGAAAGCGCAAGTGCATGCCCGCATTCGAGACGAGGACTGACTCCCCTGGGGAGACTCCAGAAGTACCCCAAGATCCATGTCAGCACTGGAGAGGAATCCTCAGGTTCCGGCCCTGAGTTCACACAAGGTCTTAGGCCCCGGCATCAGCGGGAGAGGAATTCCGAAAGGCCCCCGAGGAACTCGCATGGGGACTGGCCTTTCCTGAGGCCACCAGAGCGGGTCCCTGAGGGCCCCGTCGTAAGTCGAGAGCACCTGCCGCAACTCGAGAAAATCCAGGAGGTTTTGCCCTCCAGGCGAGATGAGGCCCATTTCCGCTGAGGCTTCTCGAGGCTAATCACATCTAACCCCTGGAACTTCCAAAGGGTCCTTCACACCCTTTCTGCAACTCAAGAAGTTCCCGACACACCCGTCTCCACTCGAGAGGAAGCACGAGGGTCCCGAACACATCCAGGGGAGCCCCGTTTCCGCCTCCGAGCTCGAGATGAGGGATCCTTTCCCTGTTTCGTAGGGAAAGAATTCCCGGCGTTCCCGTCGCATCTCAAGAGGAGGCGCTCTCCACAGGAAAGGCGAGAGGAACTCCAGGGTCGTGCCACCATTCCAAGAGTCCCCCAGATGTGTCAGTCCATTCCAGAGGAACCTGTTTTCCCTGCACTGCCTTGACGTTCAAGCCGAGGATCGACTCCCACCACGTGTGCACGTGGGACAGCCCTGTGGGAAAGCCTCGTGGGAAAGCCTCGTGGGAAAGACACGAGGGAAAACCATAGATGCTTTGATCCACGGGGCGGACTGCGTGACACTGCTGCTACCGCTCTGGAGGAAAGCGCAAGTGCATGCCCGCATTCGAGACGAGGACTGACTCCCCTGGGGAGACTCCAGAAGTACCCCAAGATCCATGTCAGCACTGGAGAGGAATCCTCAGGTTCCGGCCCTGAGTTCACACAAGGTCTTAGGCCCCGGCATCAGCGGGAGAGGAATTCCGAAAGGCCCCCGAGGAACTCGCATGGGGACTGGCCTTTCCTGAGGCCACCAGAGCGGGTCCCTGAGGGCCCCGTCGTAAGTCGAGAGCACCTGCCGCAACTCGAGAAAATCCAGGAGGTTTTGCCCTCCAGGCGAGATGAGGCCCATTTCCGCTGAGGCTTCTCGAGGCTAATCACATCTAACCCCTGGAACTTCCAAAGGGTCCTTCACACCCTTTCTGCAACTCAAGAAGTTCCCGACACACCCGTCTCCACTCGAGAGGAAGCACGAGGGTCCCGAACACATCCAGGGGAGCCCCGTTTCCGCCTCCGAGCTCGAGATGAGGGATCCTTTCCCTGTTTCGTAGGGAAAGAATTCCCGGCGTTCCCGTCGCATCTCAAGAGGAGGCGCTCTCCACAGGAAAGGCGAGAGGAACTCCAGGGTCGTGCCACCATTCCAAGAGTCCCCCAGATGTGTCAGTCCATTCCAGAGGAACCTGTTTTCCCTGCACTGCCTTGACGTTCAAGCCGAGGATCGACTCCCACCACGTGTGCACGTGGGACAGCCCTGTGGGAAAGCCTCGTGGGAAAGCCTCGTGGGAAAGACACGAGGGAAAACCATAGATGCTTTGATCCACGGGGCGGACTGCGTGACACTGCTGCTACCGCTCTGGAGGAAAGCGCAAGTGCATGCCCGCATTCGAGACGAGGACTGACTCCCCTGGGGAGACTCCAGAAGTACCCCAAGATCCATGTCAGCACTGGAGAGGAATCCTCAGGTTCCGGCCCTGAGTTCACACAAGGTCTTAGGCCCCGGCATCAGCGGGAGAGGAATTCCGAAAGGCCCCCGAGGAACTCGCATGGGGACTGGCCTTTCCTGAGGCCACCAGAGCGGGTCCCTGAGGGCCCCGTCGTAAGTCGAGAGCACCTGCCGCAACTCGAGAAAATCCAGGAGGTTTTGCCCTCCAGGCGAGATGAGGCCCATTTCCGCTGAGGCTTCTCGAGGCTAATCACATCTAACCCCTGGAACTTCCAAAGGGTCCTTCACACCCTTTCTGCAACTCAAGAAGTTCCCGACACACCCGTCTCCACTCGAGAGGAAGCACGAGGGTCCCGAACACATCCAGGGGAGCCCCGTTTCCGCCTCCGAGCTCGAGATGAGGGATCCTTTCCCTGTTTCGTAGGGAAAGAATTCCCGGCGTTCCCGTCGCATCTCAAGAGGAGGCGCTCTCCACAGGAAAGGCGAGAGGAACTCCAGGGTCGTGCCACCATTCCAAGAGTCCCCCAGATGTGTCAGTCCATTCCAGAGGAACCTGTTTTCCCTGCACTGCCTTGACGTTCAAGCCGAGGATCGACTCCCACCACGTGTGCACGTGGGACAGCCCTGTGGGAAAGCCTCGTGGGAAAGCCTCGTGGGAAAGACACGAGGGAAAACCATAGATGCTTTGATCCACGGGGCGGACTGCGTGACACTGCTGCTACCGCTCTGGAGGAAAGCGCAAGTGCATGCCCGCATTCGAGACGAGGACTGACTCCCCTGGGGAGACTCCAGAAGTACCCCAAGATCCATGTCAGCACTGGAGAGGAATCCTCAGGTTCCGGCCCTGAGTTCACACAAGGTCTTAGGCCCCGGCATCAGCGGGAGAGGAATTCCGAAAGGCCCCGAGGAACTCGCATGGGGACTGGCCTTTCCTGAGGCCACCAGAGCGGGTCCCTGAGGGCCCCGTCGTAAGTCGAGAGCACCTGCCGCAACTCGAGAAAATCCAGGAGGTTTTGCCCTCCAGGCGAGATGAGGCCCATTTCCGCTGAGGCTTCTCGAGGCTAATCACATCTAACCCCTGGAACTTCCAAAGGGTCCTTCACACCCTTTCTGCAACTCAAGAAGTTCCCGACACACCCGTCTCCACTCGAGAGGAAGCACGAGGGTCCCGAACACATCCAGGGGAGCCCCGTTTCCGCCTCCGAGCTCGAGATGAGGGATCCTTTCCCTGTTTCGTAGGGAAAGAATTCCCGGCGTTCCCGTCGCATCTCAAGAGGAGGCGCTCTCCACAGGAAAGGCGAGAGGAACTCCAGGGTCGTGCCACCATTCCAAGAGTCCCCCAGATGTGTCAGTCCATTCCAGAGGAACCTGTTTTCCCTGCACTGCCTTGACGTTCAAGCCGAGGATCGACTCCCACCACGTGTGCACGTGGGACAGCCCTGTGGGAAAGCCTCGTGGGAAAGCCTCGTGGGAAAGACACGAGGGAAAACCATAGATGCTTTGATCCACGGGCGGACTGCGTGACACTGCTGCTACCGCTCTGGAGGAAAGCGCAAGTGCATGCCCGCATTCGAGACGAGGACTGACTCCCCTGGGGAGACTCCAGAAGTACCCCAAGATCCATGTCAGCACTGGAGAGGAATCCTCAGGTTCCGGCCCTGAGTTCACACAAGGTCTTAGGCCCCGGCATCAGCGGGAGAGGAATTCCGAAAGGCCCCCGAGGAACTCGCATGGGGACTGGCCTTTCCTGAGGCCACCAGAGCGGGTCCCTGAGGGCCCCGTCGTAAGTCGAGAGCACCTGCCGCAACTCGAGAAAATCCAGGAGGTTTTGCCCTCCAGGCGAGATGAGGCCCATTTCCGCTGAGGCTTCTCGAGGCTAATCACATCTAACCCTGGAACTTCCAAAGGGTCCTTCACACCCTTTCTGCAACTCAAGAAGTTCCCGACACACCCGTCTCACTAGAGGGCAAAGGTAAACATCCAGGGAGCCACGTAGCGTCTTAGCTCGAGGGGCCCTTTCCCTGTTCGAGAAAGGAAGCCCGAGGGTCCCGCACACATCCAGGGAGCCCCTTTCCACCTCCCGAGCTCGAGATGAGGGATCCTTTCCCTGTTTCATAGGGAAAGAATTCCCGGCACCCCCTGGGTTCGCAAAAGTCTCTACCATGAGGTGGACGCCCAATCCACAGGAAAGCCGAGGAATGAGGAACTCCAGAGTCGTAGGCCCACTTATCCTATGGCCTGCTTCGCAAGAGTCCTCCCAGATGTGTCAGTCCATTCCAGAGGAACCTCAGTTTTCTGCCCTGCAAACTCCCTGAAGACCTTCAAGATGCATGAGCGGAGGATCGGACTCCAACACGCCCTACCTTTGTAAAGTGCACGTTGGGAACATGGCCAAACGAAATCATGAGGCGATTTAGAACCTCCCGAGCGGGCCCAGGCCTCGTGGGTAAAGATCACGAGGGAAAAACCAGAGGTTTTGCCTCCAGCGGGCGACTGCGTGACACTTCTGCTAACATCCCATCCTCTTAGGCTCTGCACAAGGTTCCTACAACCCTGCCAAATCACTGCCTCGCATCAGAAAGAACGCTTTTCGATTCACCACCGGACCCCGATCTTCCCTCAAGATGAAGGACTCCACAGTAGTAAGGGAAGAACTGCCAGCTCCAATGTCAAGAAAGGCAGAGGGTCAGGATTGTCAGGTAATTCCGAGGCCACCCTGATCCATGTCAAGCCGAGGATCGACTCCCACCACGTGTGCACGTGGGACAGCCCTGTGGGAAAGCCTCGTGGGAAAGCCTCGTGGGAAAGACAGCGGGAAAACCATAGGCTTTGATCCACGGGCGGACTGCGTGACACTGCTGCGCTCTGGAGGAAAGCGCAGGTGCATGCCCGCATTCGAGACGAGGACTGACTCCCCTGGGGAGACTCCAGAAGTACCCCAAGATCCATGTCAGCACTGGAGAGGAATCCTCAGGTTCCGGCCCTGAGTTCACACAAGGTCTTAGGCCCCGGCATCAGCGGGAGAGGAATTCCGAAAGGCCCCCGAGGAACTCGCATGGGGACTGGCCTTTCCTGAGGCCACCAGAGCGGGTCCCTGAGGGCCCCGTCGTAAGTCGAGAGCACCTGCCGCAACTCGAGAAAATCCAGGAGGTTTTGCCCTCCAGGCGAGATGAGGCCCATTTCCGCTGAGGCTTCTCGAGGCTAATCACATCTAACCCCTGGAACTTCCAAAGGGTCCTTCACACCCTTTCTGCAACTCAAGAAGTTCCCGACACACCCGTCTCCACTCGAGAGGAAGCACGAGGGTCCCGAACACATCCAGGGGAGCCCCGTTTCCGCCTCCGAGCTCGAGATGAGGGATCCTTTCCCTGTTTCGTAGGGAAAGAATTCCCGGCGTTCCCGTCGCATCTCAAGAGGAGGCGCTCTCCACAGGAAAGGCGAGAGGAACTCCAGGGTCGTGCCACCATTCCAAGAGTCCCCCAGATGTGTCAGTCCATTCCAGAGGAACCTGTTTTCCCTGCACTGCCTTGACGTTCAAGCCGAGGATCGACTCCCACCACGTGTGCACGTGGGACAGCCCTGTGGGAAAGCCTCGTGGGAAAGCCTCGTGGGAAAGACACGAGGGAAAACCATAGATGCTTTGATCCACGGGGCGGACTGCGTGACACTGCTGCTACCGCTCTGGAGGAAAGCGCAAGTGCATGCCCGCATTCGAGACGAGGACTGACTCCCCTGGGGAGACTCCAGAAGTACCCCAAGATCCATGTCAGCACTGGAGAGGAATCCTCAGGTTCCGGCCCTGAGTTCACACAAGGTCTTAGGCCCCGGCATCAGCGGGAGAGGAATTCCGAAAGGCCCCCGAGGAACTCGCATGGGGACTGGCCTTTCCTGAGGCCACCAGAGCGGGTCCCTGAGGGCCCCGTCGTAAGTCGAGAGCACCTGCCGCAACTCGAGAAAATCCAGGAGGTTTTGCCCTCCAGGCGAGATGAGGCCCATTTCCGCTGAGGCTTCTCGAGGCTAATCACATCTAACCCCTGGAACTTCCAAAGGGTCCTTCACACCCTTTCTGCAACTCAAGAAGTTCCCGACACACCCGTCTCCACTCGAGAGGAAGCACGAGGGTCCCGAACACATCCAGGGGAGCCCCGTTTCCGCCTCCGAGCTCGAGATGAGGGATCCTTTCCCTGTTTCGTAGGGAAAGAATTCCCGGCGTTCCCGTCGCATCTCAAGAGGAGGCGCTCTCCACAGGAAAGGCGAGAGGAACTCCAGGGTCGTGCCACCATTCCAAGAGTCCCCCAGATGTGTCAGTCCATTCCAGAGGAACCTGTTTTCCCTGCACTGCCTTGACGTTCAAGCCGAGGATCGACTCCCACCACGTGTGCACGTGGGACAGCCCTGTGGGAAAGCCTCGTGGGAAAGCCTCGTGGGAAAGACACGAGGGAAAACCATAGATGCTTTGATCCACGGGGCGGACTGCGTGACACTGCTGCTACCGCTCTGGAGGAAAGCGCAAGTGCATGCCCGCATTCGAGACGAGGACTGACTCCCCTGGGGAGACTCCAGAAGTACCCCAAGATCCATGTCAGCACTGGAGAGGAATCCTCAGGTTCCGGCCCTGAGTTCACACAAGGTCTTAGGCCCCGGCATCAGCGGGAGAGGAATTCCGAAAGGCCCCCGAGGAACTCGCATGGGGACTGGCCTTTCCTGAGGCCACCAGAGCGGGTCCCTGAGGGCCCCGTCGTAAGTCGAGAGCACCTGCCGCAACTCGAGAAAATCCAGGAGGTTTTGCCCTCCAGGCGAGATGAGGCCCATTTCCGCTGAGGCTTCTCGAGGCTAATCACATCTAACCCCTGGAACTTCCAAAGGGTCCTTCACACCCTTTCTGCAACTCAAGAAGTTCCCGACACACCCGTCTCCACTCGAGAGGAAGCACGAGGGTCCCGAACACATCCAGGGGAGCCCCGTTTCCGCCTCCGAGCTCGAGATGAGGGATCCTTTCCCTGTTTCGTAGGGAAAGAATTCCCGGCGTTCCCGTCGCATCTCAAGAGGAGGCGCTCTCCACAGGAAAGGCGAGAGGAACTCCAGGGTCGTGCCACCATTCCAAGAGTCCCCCAGATGTGTCAGTCCATTCCAGAGGAACCTGTTTTCCCTGCACTGCCTTGACGTTCAAGCCGAGGATCGACTCCCACCACGTGTGCACGTGGGACAGCCCTGTGGGAAAGCCTCGTGGGAAAGCCTCGTGGGAAAGACACGAGGGAAAACCATAGATGCTTTGATCCACGGGGCGGACTGCGTGACACTGCTGCTACCGCTCTGGAGGAAAGCGCAAGTGCATGCCCGCATTCGAGACGAGGACTGACTCCCCTGGGGAGACTCCAGAAGTACCCCAAGATCCATGTCAGCACTGGAGAGGAATCCTCAGGTTCCGGCCCTGAGTTCACACAAGGTCTTAGGCCCCGGCATCAGCGGGAGAGGAATTCCGAAAGGCCCCCGAGGAACTCGCATGGGGACTGGCCTTTCCTGAGGCCACCAGAGCGGGTCCCTGAGGGCCCCGTCGTAAGTCGAGAGCACCTGCCGCAACTCGAGAAAATCCAGGAGGTTTTGCCCTCCAGGCGAGATGAGGCCCATTTCCGCTGAGGCTTCTCGAGGCTAATCACATCTAACCCCTGGAACTTCCAAAGGGTCCTTCACACCCTTTCTGCAACTCAAGAAGTTCCCGACACACCCGTCTCCACTCGAGAGGAAGCACGAGGGTCCCGAACACATCCAGGGGAGCCCCGTTTCCGCCTCCGAGCTCGAGATGAGGGATCCTTTCCCTGTTTCGTAGGGAAAGAATTCCCGGCGTTCCCGTCGCATCTCAAGAGGAGGCGCTCTCCACAGGAAAGGCGAGAGGAACTCCAGGGTCGTGCCACCATTCCAAGAGTCCCCCAGATGTGTCAGTCCATTCCAGAGGAACCTGTTTTCCCTGCACTGCCTTGACGTTCAAGCCGAGGATCGACTCCCACCACGTGTGCACGTGGGACAGCCCTGTGGGAAAGCCTCGTGGGAAAGCCTCGTGGGAAAGACACGAGGGAAAACCATAGATGCTTTGATCCACGGGGCGGACTGCGTGACACTGCTGCTACCGCTCTGGAGGAAAGCGCAAGTGCATGCCCGCATTCGAGACGAGGACTGACTCCCCTGGGGAGACTCCAGAAGTACCCCAAGATCCATGTCAGCACTGGAGAGGAATCCTCAGGTTCCGGCCCTGAGTTCACACAAGGTCTTAGGCCCCGGCATCAGCGGGAGAGGAATTCCGAAAGGCCCCCGAGGAACTCGCATGGGGACTGGCCTTTCCTGAGGCCACCAGAGCGGGTCCCTGAGGGCCCCGTCGTAAGTCGAGAGCACCTGCCGCAACTCGAGAAAATCCAGGAGGTTTTGCCCTCCAGGCGAGATGAGGCCCATTTCCGCTGAGGCTTCTCGAGGCTAATCACATCTAACCCCTGGAACTTCCAAAGGGTCCTTCACACCCTTTCTGCAACTCAAGAAGTTCCCGACACACCCGTCTCCACTCGAGAGGAAGCACGAGGGTCCCGAACACATCCAGGGGAGCCCCGTTTCCGCCTCCGAGCTCGAGATGAGGGATCCTTTCCCTGTTTCGTAGGGAAAGAATTCCCGGCGTTCCCGTCGCATCTCAAGAGGAGGCGCTCTCCACAGGAAAGGCGAGAGGAACTCCAGGGTCGTGCCACCATTCCAAGAGTCCCCCAGATGTGTCAGTCCATTCCAGAGGAACCTGTTTTCCCTGCACTGCCTTGACGTTCAAGCCGAGGATCGACTCCCACCACGTGTGCACGTGGGACAGCCCTGTGGGAAAGCCTCGTGGGAAAGCCTCGTGGGAAAGACACGAGGGAACACCATAGATGCTTTGATCCACGGGGCGGACTGCGTGACACTGCTGCTACCGCTCTGGAGGAAAGCGCAAGTGCATGCCCGCATTCGAGACGAGGACTGACTCCCCTGGGGAGACTCCAGAAGTACCCCAAGATCCATGTCAGCACTGGAGAGGAATCCTCAGGTTCCGGCCCTGAGTTCACACAAGGTCTTAGGCCCCGGCATCAGCGGGAGAGGAATTCCGAAAGGCCCCCGAGGAACTCGCATGGGGACTGGCCTTTCCTGAGGCCACCAGAGCGGGTCCCTGAGGGCCCCGTCGTAAGTCGAGAGCACCTGCCGCAACTCGAGAAAATCCAGGAGGTTTTGCCCTCCAGGCGAGATGAGGCCCATTTCCGCTGAGGCTTCTCGAGGCTAATCACATCTAACCCCTGGAACTTCCAAAGGGTCCTTCACACCCTTTCTGCAACTCAAGAAGTTCCCGACACACCCGTCTCACTCGAGAGGAAGCACGAGGGTCCCGAACACGAGAGGAAGCACGAGGGTCCCGAACACATCCAGGGGAGCCCCGTTTCCGCCTCCGAGCTCGAGATGAGGGATCCTTTCCCTGTTTCGTAGGGAAAGAATTCCCGGCGTTCCCGTCGCATCTCAAGAGGAGGCGCTCTCCACAGGAAAGGCGAGAGGAACTCCAGGGTCGTGCCACCATTCCAAGAGTCCCCCAGATGTGTCAGTCCATTCCAGAGGAACCTGTTTTCCCTGCACTGCCTTGACGTTCAAGCCGAGGATCGACTCCCACCACGTGTGCACGTGGGACAGCCCTGTGGGAAAGCCTCGTGGGAAAGCCTCGTGGGAAAGACACGAGGGAAAACCATAGATGCTTTGATCCACGGGGCGGACTGCGTGACACTGCTGCTACCGAGGAAAGCGCAAGTGCATGCCCGCATTCGAGACGAGGACTGACTCCCCTGGGGAGACTCCAGTAGTACCCCAAGATCCATGTCAGCACTGGAGGGCCTCTTCACTTCTTCGCCTCAATCCACCATGGTCCTCGAGGAAGCACTCCGCCTCACCGTTCAGAGGTCGCCAGTGAGGCATTTCGGTGAGGCTTTGCCAATCGAGCGTTGAGGTCCCCTGGGGAGCGCTTCCAAGAAGGAACCAGTCTCCCCTCAAGATCCCAAGATCCATGTCAGTCCATTCCAGAGGAACCTCAGGTCCCCCTGAAGTTCACACAGGTCTTAGGCCCCGGCAGCCTCTTGTTCGTCTGGGACCTAAAATGATGCCATAATCACTCAGTGTTGGCATGACCTCGTGCACTAATTTCTGAGGAAACAAAGGCCGCATGCGAGAGACTGAGCACTTGGGAGATGCTGAGTATGGCCACTCCTGATTGCACCTGGGAGGAAGGCAGGTTTCCGGCCCTGAGTTCACACAAGGTCTTCCCCGCATCAGCGGGAGAGGAATCCGAAAGGCCCCCGAGGAACTCGCATGGGGACTGGCCTTTCCTGAGGCCACCAGAGCGGGTCCCTGAGGGCCCCGTCGTAAGTCGAGAGCACCTGCCGCAACTCGAGAAAATCCAGGAGGTTTTGCCCTCCAGGCGAGATGAGGCCCATTTCCGCTGAGGCTTCTCGAGGCTAATCACATCTAACCCCTGGAACTTCCAAAGGGTCCTTCACACCCTTTCTGCAACTCAAGAAGTTCCCGACACACCCGTCTCCACTCGAGAGGAAGCACGAGGGTCCCGAACACATCCAGGGGAGCCCCGTTTCCGCCTCCGAGCTCGAGATGAGGGATCCTTTCCCTGTTTCGTAGGGAAAGATTCCCGGCGTTCCCGTCGCATCTCAAGAGGAGGCGCTCTCCACAGGAAAGGCGAGAGGAACTCCAGGGTCGTGCCACCATTCCAAGAGTCCCCCAGATGTGTCAGTCCATTCCAGAGGAACCTGTTTTCCCTGCACTGCCTTGACGTTCAAGCCGAGGATCGACTCCCACCACGTGTGCACGTGGGACAGCCCTGTGGGAAAGCCTCGTGGGAAAGCCTCGTGGGAAAGACACGAGGGAAACCCATAGATGCTTTGATCCACGGGGCGGACTGCGTGACACTGCTGCTACCGCTCTGGAGGAAAGCGCAAGTGCATGCCCGCATTCGAGACGAGGACTGACTCCCCTGGGGAGACTCCAGAAGTACCCCAAGATCCATGTCAGCACTGGAGAGGAATCCTCAGGTTCCGGCCCTGAGTTCACACAAGGTCTTAGGCCCCGGCATCAGCGGGAGAGGAATTCCGAAAGGCCCCCGAGGAACTCGCATGGGGACTGGCCTTTCCTGAGGCCACCAGAGCGGGTCCCTGAGGGCCCCGTCGTAAGTCGAGAGCACCTGCCGCAACTCGAGAAAATCCAGGAGGTTTTGCCCTCCAGGCGAGATGAGGCCCATTTCCGCTGAGGCTTCTCGAGGCTAATCACATCTAACCCTGGAACTTCCAAAGGGTCCTTCACACCCTTTCTGCAACTCAAGAAGTTCCCGACACCCGTCTCCTCGTCCGAGGACTCCCACTACAGAGGAGGAGCCCCGAGGGTCCCGCTCAGATGAGGGATCCTTTCCGCGTTTCCTAAGATGAGGATCCTTCCGTCGTTAGAGGATCAGGCCGTTGGCAGCGGAGGAAAGCTCGAGGACTCCAGGGGGCCCCATTTCCGCCTCCCAGAGAGTTCAGATTGAAGGAACGCTTTCCCCTGTTCGTGGGAAAGCGGGAAAGCCCAGTGGGACGTGCCTGCGTACGTGGAAAGACATTGGAAAAAAAATGCTCAAGAGGAGGAGCTCTGCATGAACATCTGGAAAGGCGAGAGGAACTCCAGGGTCATGGCCACAACATCCAAGAAGTGCCCCTTGCAGGATGTAAACAGTCCATTCCATGAGGAGAGGAACCTCAAGATCCAGAAACCCCTGGGTCGACCTGGGGTTTTTACCAACCTGCAGGAGGCTGCGTTTGAAAGGATCAAGCCGAGGATGCGACTCCCCACCATCGAGTTACAGTCGTGTAGGGCACGAACTCGAGATGGAGGTTTTGGCCCTTCCGAGTGAGGCCATCCGCAGCCTCGAGGGAAATCCTCGTGGTGACCAAAGGAAACACGAGGAAAACCCAAGAAGCTGATCCACGGGCGGAACTGAGAGAACACTAGGTCTCAGAGGTCAGGTTCAGCTTAGCCCTGCTTCCGCAGTCTCCTGAGGATTTGGAAGGGATTTTCCAGAAGGTTTCCGACAAGAGAAGCCCTGGTCCCTGCAATCTCGAAAACGCTCTTCACTGACTAAGCGGAAAGCCCTCCCAGATCTGGTTTCCGACCTTCTCCGCTCAGGAGAGAAGTGAACTCTTTCCACTGATCACGTTTGACTGGTCTGTCCGGCTCCAGAGATGTTAGTGGGCGAGTAACGCTAACCGTAAAGCCTGCTGAAGACGTCGGAAAAGATATGTCTTTGCAGGGGCGGACTGGTCTTTGCTACCGCTCTGGAGAAAGCGCAAGTGCATGCATCTTCGAGACGAGGACTCATCTGGGGAGAGGTACCAAGACTGTCACAGAATGAGGATTTGAGCTCAGCAAGTCTTAGGCCGTTTTCCTGAAGGAAACAGAGACCCCCGAGAACCCCCGAAAACGGCATAGGCACGTTTGCTTTCCTGACCGTCATCGCTTTGACTATCGAAGAGACCTAGAACTCGCAGAAACGGAGTTTTGCCTAGGCGCCAAGACTAGCTCACGCTGAGGCTTCTCGCTGTCATCAAAGCACCATGGAACACCAAAGGTTTACACCCGAATTTCGTCTCACTCACTTAGATCCCACTCGAGTTCAATTCTACCATAGCCGGCGTTCCGTAGACGGAATAGCATTCCGAGGAGAGCTTCCAGG
Organism: Ovis aries; assembly: GCF_016772045.2. Lineage (NCBI taxonomy): Eukaryota > Metazoa > Chordata > Mammalia > Artiodactyla > Bovidae > Ovis > Ovis aries. The sequence continues at coordinate 5,355 of NW_024599750.1, read as the reverse complement.
GGCATGAGAAGCTGTCCCAAACCGCTCTAGGATCTCTTTCCAGAACTCTGAAAGAATCAGGGTCTGCACCATTCCTGAGTCCCTTTTAGTCTTCAGGGAGAACGCCCTGCATGCCTTGAGTTCAAGCCGAGATCGATCCCACCACGTTTTCCTCTCCTGCAGCCGTGGGAAAGCAAGGTTGCATTCTGTGGGAAATCGAGAGAAAAGATCATCATGCCCTGACAGCGCTATTCCGAGACGAGCGACTGACTCCCCTGGAGGAGACTCCAGAAGTACCCCAAGATCCATGTCAGCACTGGAGAGGAATCCTCAGGTTCCGGCCCTGAGTTCACACAAGGTCTTAGGCCCGGCATCAGCGGGAGGAATTCCGAAAGGCCCCGAGGAACTCGCATGGGACTGGCCTTTCCTGAGGCCACCAGAGCGGGTCCCTGAGGGCCCCGTCGTAAGTCGAGAGCACCTGCCGCAACTCGAGAAAATCCAGGAGGTTTTGCCCTCCAGGCGAGATGAGGCCCATTTCCGCTGAGGCTTCTCGAGGCTAATCACATCTAACCCCTGGAACTTCCAAAGGGTCCTTCACACCCTTTCTGCAACTCAAGAAGTTCCCGACACACCCGTCTCCACTCGAGAGGAAGCACGAGGGTCCCGAACACATCCAGGGGAGCCCCGTTTCGCCTCCGAGCTCGAGATGAGGGATCCTTTCCCTGTTTCGTAGGGAAAGAATTCCCGGCGTTCCCGTCGCATCTCAAGAGGAGGCGCTCTCCACAGGAAAGGCGAGAGGAACTCCAGGGTCGTGCCACCATTCCAAGAGTCCCCCAGATGTGTCAGTCCATTCCAGAGGAACCTGTTTTCCCTGCACTGCCTTGACGTTCAAGCCGAGGATCGACTCCCACCACGTGTGCACGTGGGACAGCCCTGTGGGAAAGCCTCGTGGGAAAGCCTCGTGGGAAAGACACGAGGGAAAACCATAGATGCTTTGATCCACGGGGAGGACTGCGTGACACTGCTCTCCCTGCTGCTAAGGCATCCGTGACTCTGGAGGGAAGAAAAGCGCCCAAGTGCATGCCCGCATTGAGACGAGGACTGACTCCCCTGGGGAGACTCCAGAAGTACCCCCAAGATCCATGTCAGCACTGGAGAGGAAATCCTCAGGTTCCGGCCCCTGAGTTCACACAAAGGTCTTAGGCCCCACACGATCAGCGGGAGAGGAATTCCGAAAGGCCCCCGAGGACCTCGCATGGGGACCGGCCTTTCCTGAGGCCCCAAGAGCGGGTCCCTGAGGGCCCCGTCGTAAGTCGAAAAGAGCACCTGCCGCAACTCGAGAAGAAAATCCAGGGAAGGTGGTTTGGTGCCCTCTTCAGGCGGCATTCTGAGGCCCCCATTTCCGAGTCTGAGAGACCGTGCTCTCTTCCGAGGCAACTCGAGATCACCAACATCTAACCCCCTTGGAACTTCAAAGGGTCCTACCATATAGATGGCCTTATGCTCCGGACTGGGATCTTAACTTTCGCAGGACCAGATTGCTCCTCTTGCATCTCAAACTCAAAGAAAGTCCCGAGAGACATTTGTCGAGGCAAGAGAGGATATCTCCTTAACTCCCGGGGACTCCCCTGCTCCTTCACAATGGCTGGATGTAGAATCTCGCTACCACACCCGTCTCCACTCGAGAGGAAGCACGAGGGTCCCGAACACATCCAGGGGAGGCCCGTTTCCGCCTCCGAGCTCGAGATGAGGGATCCTTTCCCTGTTTCGTAGGGAAAGAATTCCCGGCGTTCCCGTCGCATCTCAAGAGGAGGCGCTCTCCACAGGAAAGGCGAGAGGAACTCCAGGGTCGTGCCACCATTCCAAGAGCCCCCCAGATGTGTCAGTCCATTCCAGAGGAACCGTTTTCCCTGCACTGCCTTGACGTTCAAGCCGAGGATCGACTCCCACCACGTGTGCACGTGGGACAGCCCTGTGGGAAAGCCTCGTGGGAAAGCCTCGTGGGAAAGACACGAGGAAAACCATATATGCTTTGATCCACGGGGCGGACTGCGTGACACTGCTGCTACCGCTCTGGAGGAAAGCGCAAGTGCATGCCCGCATTCGAGACGAGGACTGACTCCCCTGGGGAGACTCCAGAAGTACCCCAAGATCCATGTCAGCACTGGAGAGGAATCCTCAGGTTCCGGCCCTGAGTTCACACAAGGTCTTAGGCCCCGGCATCAGCGGGAGAGGAATTCCGAAAGGCCCCCGAGGAACTCGCATGGGGACTGGCCTTTCCTGAGGCCACCAGAGCGGGTCCCTGAGGGCCCCGTCGTAAGTCGAGAGCACCTGCCGCAACTCGAGAAAATCCAGGAGGTTTTGCCCTCCAGGCGAGATGAGGCCCATTTCCGCTGAGGCTTCTCGAGGCTAATCACATCTAACCCCTGGAACTTCCAAAGGGTCCTTCACACCCTTTCTGCAACTCAAGAAGTTCCCGACACACCCGTCTCCACTCGAGAGGAAGCACGAGGGTCCCGAACACATCCAGGGGAGCCCCGTTTCCGCCTCCGAGCTCGAGATGAGGGATCCTTTCCCTGTTTCGTAGGGAAAGAATTCCCGGCGTTCCCGTCGCATCTCAAGAGGAGGCGCTCTCCACAGGAAAGGCGAGAGGAACTCCAGGGTCGTGCCACCATTCCAAGAGTCCCCCAGATGTGTCAGTCCATTCCAGAGGAACCTGTTTTCCCTGCACTGCCTTGACGTTCAAGCCGAGGATCGACTCCCACCACGTGTGCACGTGGGACAGCCCTGTGGGAAAGCCTCGTGGGAAAGCCTCGTGGGAAAGACACGAGGGAAAACCATAGATGCTTTGATCCACGGGGCGGACTGCGTGACACTGCTGCTACCGCTCTGGAGGAAAGCGCAAGTGCATGCCCGCATTCGAGACGAGGACTGACTCCCCTGGGGAGACTCCAGAAGTACCCCAAGATCCATGTCAGCACTGGAGAGGAATCCTCAGGTTCCGGCCCTGAGTTCACACAAGGTCTTAGGCCCCGGCATCAGCGGGAGAGGAATTCCGAAAGGCCCCGAGGAACTCGCATGGGGACTGGCCTTTCCTGAGGCCACCAGAGCGGGTCCCTGAGGGCCCCGTCGTAAGTCGAGAGCACCTGCCGCAACTCGAGAAAATCCAGGAGGTTTTGCCCTCCAGGCGAGATGAGGCCCATTTCCGCTGAGGCTTCTCGAGGCTAATCACATCTAACCCCTGGAACTTCCAAAGGGTCCTTCACACCCTTTCTGCAACTCAAGAAGTTCCCGACACACCCGTCTCCACTCGAGAGGAAGCACGAGGGTCCCGAACACATCCAGGGGAGCCCCGTTTCCGCCTCCGAGCTCGAGATGAGGGATCCTTTCCCTGTTTCGTAGGGAAAGAATTCCCGGCGTTCCCGTCGCATCTCAAGAGGAGGCGCTCTCCACAGGAAAGGCGAGAGGAACTCCAGGGTCGTGCCACCATTCCAAGAGTCCCCCAGATGTGTCAGTCCATTCCAGAGGAACCTGTTTTCCCTGCACTGCCTTGACGTTCAAGCCGAGGATCGACTCCCACCACGTGTGCACGTGGGACAGGCCTGTGGGAAAGCCTCGTGGGAAAGCCTCGTGGGAAAGACACGAGGGAAAACCATAGATGCTTTGATCCACGGGGCGGACTGCGTGACACTGCTGCTACCGCTCTGGAGGAAAGCGCAAGTGCATGCCCGCATTCGAGACGAGGACTGACTCCCCTGGGGAGACTCCAGAAGTACCCCAAGATCCATGTCAGCACTGGAGAGGAATCCTCAGGTTCCGGCCCTGAGTTCACACAAGGTCTTAGGCCCCGGCATCAGCGGGAGAGGAATTCCGAAAGGCCCCCGAGGAACTCGCATGGGGACTGGCCTTTCCTGAGGCCACCAGAGCGGGTCCCTGAGGGCCCCGTCGTAAGTCGAGAGCACCTGCCGCAACTCGAGAAAATCCAGGAGGTTTTGCCCTCCAGGCGAGATGAGGCCCATTTCCGCTGAGGCTTCTCGAGGCTAATCACATCTAACCCCTGGAACTTCCAAAGGGTCCTTCACACCCTTTCTGCAACTCAAGAAGTTCCCGACACACCCGTCTCCACTCGAGAGGAAGCACGAGGGTCCCGAACACATCCAGGGGAGCCCCGTTTCCGCCTCCGAGCTCGAGATGAGGGATCCTTTCCCTGTTTCGTAGGGAAAGAATTCCCGGCGTTCCCGTCGCATCTCAAGAGGAGGCGCTCTCCACAGGAAAGGCGAGAGGAACTCCAGGGTCGTGCCACCATTCCAAGAGTCCCCCAGATGTGTCAGTCCATTCCAGAGGAACCTGTTTTCCCTGCACTGCCTTGACGTTCAAGCCGAGGATCGACTCCCACCACGTGTGCACGTGGGACAGCCCTGTGGGAAAGCCTCGTGGGAAAGCCTCGTGGGAAAGACACGAGGGAAAACCATAGATGCTTTGATCCACGGGGCGGACTGCGTGACACTGCTGCTACCGCTCTGGAGGAAAGCGCAAGTGCATGCCCGCATTCGAGACGAGGACTGACTCCCCTGGGGAGACTCCAGAAGTACCCCAAGATCCATGTCAGCACTGGAGAGGAATCCTCAGGTTCCGGCCCTGAGTTCACACAAGGTCTTAGGCCCCGGCATCAGCGGGAGAGGAATTCCGAAAGGCCCCCGAGGAACTCGCATGGGGACTGGCCTTTCCTGAGGCCACCAGAGCGGGTCCCTGAGGGCCCCGTCGTAAGTCGAGAGCACCTGCCGCAACTCGAGAAAATCCAGGAGGTTTTGCCCTCCAGGCGAGATGAGGCCCATTTCCGCTGAGGCTTCTCGAGGCTAATCACATCTAACCCCTGGAACTTCCAAAGGGTCCTTCACACCCTTTCTGCAACTCAAGAAGTTCCCGACACACCCGTCTCCACTCGAGAGGAAGCACGAGGGTCCCGAACACATCCAGGGGAGCCCCGTTTCCGCCTCCGAGCTCGAGATGAGGGATCCTTTCCCTGTTTCGTAGGGAAAGAATTCCCGGCGTTCCCGTCGCATCTCAAGAGGAGGCGCTCTCCACAGGAAAGGCGAGAGGAACTCCAGGGTCGTGCCACCATTCCAAGAGTCCCCCAGATGTGTCAGTCCATTCCAGAGGAACCTGTTTTCCCTGCACTGCCTTGACGTTCAAGCCGAGGATCGACTCCCACCACGTGTGCACGTGGGACAGCCCTGTGGGAAAGCCTCGTGGGAAAGCCTCGTGGGAAAGACACGAGGGAAAACCATAGATGCTTTGATCCGCGGGGCGGACTGCGTGACACTGCTGCTACCGCTCTGGAGGAAAGCGCAAGTGCATGCCCGCATTCGAGACGAA
>NW_024599749.1:0-23430 GCF_016772045.2 Ovis aries | reverse complement strand
TTTCAAGCGGGATCGCTTCACACGTGTGCACGTGGGACGCTGTGGAAGTCGTGGGAAAGCCTGTGGGTATTGATCCGGGCGTGGTGACACTGCTGCTGCGCTGGGCTGGAGGAAGCGCAAGTGCATGCCGCATTCGAGACGAGGACTGACTCCCTGGGAGACTCCAGAAGTACCCCAAGATCCATGTCAGCACTGGAGAGGAATCCTCAGGTTCCGGCCTGAGTTCACACAAGGTCTTAGGCCCGGGCATCAGCGGGAGAGGAATTCCGAAGGCCCCGAGGAACTCGCATGGGGACTGGCCTTTCCTGAGGCACCAGAGCGGGTCCTTGGGTCGTAAGTCGAGAGCACCTGCCGCAACTCGAGAAATCCAGGAGGTTTTGCCCTCCAGGCGAGATGAGGCCCATTTCCGCTGAGGCTTCTCGAGGTCTAACCCCTGGAACTTCCAAAGGGGCCTTCACACCCTTTCTGCAAGAAGTTTCCGACACACTCGAGGGAAGCACGAGGGGTCCCGAACACATCCAGGGGAGCCCGTTGCCGCCTCCGAGCTCGAGATGAGGGATCCTTTCCCTGTTTCGTAGGGAAAGAATTCCCGGCGTTCCCGTCGCATCTCAAGAGGAGGCGCTTCCACAGGAAAGGCGAGAGGAACTCCAGGGTCGTGCCACCATTCCAAGAGTCCCCAGATGTGTCAGTCCATTCCAGAGGAACCTGTTTTCCCTGCACTGCCTTGACGTTCAAGCCGAGGATCGACTCCCACCACGTGTGCACGTGGGACAGCCCTGTGGGAAAGCCTCGTGGGAAAGCCTCGTGGGAAAGACACGAGGGAACACCATAGATGCTTTGATCCACGGGGCGGACTGCGTGACACTGCTGCTACCGCTCTGGAGGAAAGCGCAAGTGCATGCCCGCATTCGAGACGAGGACTGACTCCCCTGGGGAGACTCCAGAAGTACCCAAGATCCATGTCAGCACTGGAGAGGAATCCTCAGGTTCCGGCCCTGAGTTCACACAAGGTCTTAGGCCCCGGCATCAGCGGGGAGAGTTCCCCGAGGAACTCGCATGGGGACTGGCCTTTTCCAGAGCGGGTCCCTGAGGGCCCCGTCGTAAGTCGAGAGCACCTGCCGCAACTCGAGAAAATCCAGGAGGTTTTGCCCTCCAGGCGAGATGAGGCCCATTTCCGCTGAGGCTTCTCGAGGCTAATCACATCTAACCCTGGAACTTCCAAAGGGTCCTTCACACCTTTCTGCAACTCAAGAAGTCCCGACACCCGTCTCCACTCGAGAGGAAGCACGAGGGTCCCGACACATCCAGGGGAGCCCGTTTCCGCCTCCGAGCTCGAGATGAGGGATCCTTTCCCTGTTTCGTAGGGAAAGAATTCCCGGCGTTCCCGTCGCATCTCAAGAGGATCTCCACAGGAAAGGCGAGAGGAACTCCAGGGTCGTGCCACCATTCCAAGAGTCCCCAGATGTGTCAGTCCATTCCAGAGGAACCTGTTTTCCCTGCACTGCCTTGACGTTCAAGCCGAGGATCGACTCACCACGTGTGCACGTGGGACAGCCCTGTGGGAAAGCCTCGTGGGAAAGCCTCGTGGGAAAGACACGAGGGAAAACCATAGTGCCATGACACTGCTGCTACGCTCTGGAGGAAAGCGCAAGTGCATGCCCGCATTCGAGACGAGGACTGACTCCCTGGGGAGACTCCAGAAGTACCCAAGATCCATGTCAGCACTGGAGAGGAATCCTCAGGTTCCGGCCTGAGTTAGGTCTTAGGCCGCGGGAGAGGAATTCCGAGGCCCGAGGAACTCGCATGGGGACTGGCCTTTCCTGAGGCCACCAGAGCGGGTCCCTGAGGGCCCGTCGTAAGTCGAGAGCAGGCAACTCGAGAAAAAGGGTTTTGCCCTCCAGGCGAGATGAGGCCCATTTCCGCTGAGGCTTCTCGAGGCTAATCACATCTAACCCTGGAACTTCCAAAGGGTCCTTCACACCCTTTCTGCAACTCAAGAAGTTCCCGACACACCCGTCTCCACTCGGCACGAGGGTCCCGAACACATCCAGGGGAGCCCCGTTTCGCCTCCGAGCTCGAGATGAGGGATCCTTTCCCTGTTTCGTAGGGAAAGAATTCCCGGCGTTCCCGTCGCATCTCAAGAGGAGGCGCTTCACAGAAAAGGCGAGAGGTCGTGCCATTCCAAGAGTCCCCCAGATGTGTCAGTCCATTCCAGAGGAACCTGTTTTCCCTGCACTGCCTTGACGTTCAAGCGAGGATCGACTCCCACCACGTGTGCACGTGGGACAGCCCTGTGGGAAAGCCTCGTGGGAAAGCCTCGTGGGAAAGACACGAGGGAAAACCATAGATGCTTTGATCCACGGGGCGGACTGCGTGACACTGCTGCTACCGCTCTGGAGGAAAGCGCAAGTGCATGCCCGCATTCGAGACGAGGACTGACTCCCCTGGGGAGACTCAGAAGTACCCCAAGATCCATGTCAGCACTGAATCCTCAGGTTCCGGCCCTGAGTTCACACAAGGTCTTAGGCCGGCATCAGGGAGAGGAATCCGAAAGGCCCCGAGGAACTCGCATGGGGACTGGCCTTTCCTGAGGCCACCAGAGCGGGTCCCTGAGGGCCGTAAGTCGAGACTGCCGCAACTCGAGAAATCCAGGAGGTTTTGCCCTCCAGGCGAGATGAGGCCATTTCCGCTGAGGCTTCTCGAGGCTAATCACATCTACCCCTGGAACTTCCAAAGGGTCCTTCACACCCTTCTGCAACTCAAGAAGTTCCCGACACACCCGTTCCACTCGAGAGGAAGCACGAGGGTCCCGACATCCAGGGGAGTCGCCTCCGAGCTCGAGATGAGGGATCCTTTCCCTGTTTCGTAGGGAAAGAATTTCCGCGCCGTCGATCTGGAGAACTCCAGGGTCGTGCCACCATTCCAAGAGTCCCCCAGATGTGTCAGTCCATTCAGAGGAACCTGTTCCCTGCACTGCCTTGACGTTCAAGCCGAGGATCGACTCCCACACGTGTGCACGTGGGACAGCCCTGTGGGAAAGCCTCGTGGGAAAGCCTCGTAAAGACAGGGGAGATGCTTTGATCCACGGGGCGGACTGCGTGACACTGCTGCTACCGCTCTGGAAAGCGCAAGTGCATGCCCGCTTCGAGACGAGGACTGACTCCCCTGGGGAGACTCCAGAAGTACCCCAAGATCCATGTCAGCACTGAGAGGAATCCTCAGGTTCCGGCCCTGAGTTCACAAGGTCTTAGGCCCGGCATCGCGGAGGGATTCCGAAAGGCCCCGAGGAACTCGCATGGGGACTGGCCTTTCCTGAGGCCACCAGAGCGGGTCCCTGGCTCCCCGTCGTAAGTCGAGCGCACCGCAATCGAAATCCAGGAGGTTTTGCCCTCCATGAGGTGCTGAGGCTTCTCGAGGCTATCTATTGGCCTCCAAAGGGTCCTTCAATCTTCTGCAACTCAAGAAGTTCCCGACACACGTCTCCACTCTCGAGAGGAGTAGCACATGGAGGGCCCCGTTTGCTCTCCGAGCTCGAGATGAGGGATCCTTTCCCTGTTTCGTAGGGAAAGAATTTCCCGCGTTCCCGTCGCATCTCAAGAGGATCTCCACAGGAAAGGCGAGAGGAACTCCAGGGTCGTGCCACCATTCCAGAGTCCAGATGTGTGTGTCAGTCCATTCCAGAGGAACCTGTTTCCCTGCACTCCTTCAAGCCGGGATCGACTCCCACCACGTGTGCACGTGGGGACAGCCCTGCCTCGTGGGAAAGCCTCGTGGAGAAAGACTCGAGGGAATCTTGATCCACGGGGCGGACTGCGTGACACTGCTGCTACCGCTCTGGAGGAAAGCGCAAGTGCATGCGCCCGCATTCGAGACGAGGACTGACTCCCCTGGGGAGACTCCAGAAGTACCCAAGATCCATGTCAGCACTGGAGAGGAATCCTCAGGTTCCGGCCCTGAGTTCACACAAGGTCTTAGGCCCGGCATCAGCGGGAGAGGAATTCGAAAGGCCCCGAGGAACTCGCATGGGGACTGGCCTTTCCTGAGGCCACCAGAGCGGGTCCCTGAGGGCGTCGTTAAGTCGAGAGCACTGCCGCAACTCGAGAAAATCCAGGAGGTTTTGCCCTCCAGGCGAGATGAGGCCCATTTCCGCTGAGGCTTCTCGAGGCTAATCACATCTCCCTGGAACTTCCAAAGGGTCCTTCACACCCTTTCTGCAACTCAAGAAGTTCGACACACCCGTCTCCACTCGAGAGGAAGCACGAGGGTCCCGAACACATCCAGGGAGCCCCGTTTCCGCCTCCGAGCTCGAGATGAGGGATCCTTTCCCTGTTTCGTAGGGAAAGAATTCCCGGCGTTCCCGTGGCATCTCAAGAGGAGGCGCTCTCCACAGGAAAGGCGAGAGGAACTCCAGGGTCGTGCCACCAAGAGTCCCCCAGATGTGTCAGTCCATTCCAGAGGAACTGTTTTCCCTGCACTGCCTTGACGTTTCAAGCCGAGGATCGACTCCCACGTGTGTGCACGTGGGACAGCCTGTGGGAAAGCCTCGTGGGAAAGCCTCGTGGGAAAGACACGAGGGAAAACCATAGATGCTTTGATCCACGGGCGGACTGCGTGACACTGCTGCTACCGCTCTGGAGGAAGCGCAAGTGCATGCCCGCATTCGAGACGAGGACTGACTCCCTGGGGACTCCAGAAGTACCCCAAGATCCATGTCAGCACTGGAGAGGAATCCTCAGGTTCCGGCCCTGAGTTCACACAAGGTCTTAGGCGCCGGCATCAGCGGGAGAGGAATTCCGAAGGGCCCCGGAGGAATGGGGACTGGCCTTTCCTGAGGCCACCAGAGCGGGTCCCTGAGGGCCCGTCGTAAGTCGAGAGCACCTGCCGCAACTCGAGAAAATCCAGGAGGTTTTGCCCTCCAGGCGAGATGAGGCCCATTTCCGCTGAGGCTTCTCGAGGCTAATCACATCTACCCCTGGAACTTCCAAAGGGTCCTTCACACCCTTTCTGCAACTCAAGAAGTTCCCGACACACCCGTCTCCACTCGAGAGGAAGCACGAGGGTCCGAACACATCCAGGGGAGCCCCGTTTCCGCCTCGAGCTCGAGATGAGGGATCCTTTCCCTGTTTCGTAGGGAAAGAATTCCCGGCGTTCCCGTCGCATCTCAAGAGGAGGCGCTCTCCACAGGAAAGGCGAGAGGAACTCCAGGGTCGTGCCACCATTCCAAGAGTCCCCAGATGTGTCAGTCCATTCCAAGGAACCTGTTTTCCCCTGCACTGCCTTGACGTTCAAGCCGAGGATCGACTCCCACCACGTGTGCACGTGGGACAGCCCTGTGGGAAAGCCTCGTGGGAAAGCCTCGTGGAAAGACAGGGAAAACCATAGATGCTTTGATCACGGGGCGGACTGCGTGACACTGCTGCTACCGCTCTGGAGGAAAGCGCAAGTGCATGCCCGCATTCGAGACGAGGACTGACTCCCCTGGGGAGACTCAGAAGTACCCCAAGATCCATGTCAGCACTGGAGAGGAATCCTCAGGTTCCGGCCTGAGTTCACACAAGGTCTTAGGCCCCGGCATCAGCGGGAGAGGAATTCGAAGGCCCCGAGGAACTCGCATGGGGACTGGCCTTTCCTGAGGCCACCAGAGCGGGTCCCTGAGGGCCCGTCGTAAGTCGAGAGCACCTGCCGCAACTCGAGATCCAGGAGGTTTTGCCCTCCAGGCGAGATGAGGCCCATTTCCGCTGAGGCTTCTCGAGGCTAATCACATCTAACCCTGGAACTTCCAAAGGGTCCTTCACACTTTCTGCAACTCAAGAAGTTCCCGACACACCGTCTCCACTCGAGGAGGAGCACGAGGGTCCCGAAACATCGTGGGAGCCCGTTTCCGCCTCCGAGCTCGAGATGAGGATCCTTTCCCTGTTTCGTAGGGAAAGAATTCCCGGCGTTCCGTCGCATCTCAAGAGGAGGCGCTCTCCACAGAAGGCGAGAGGAACTCCAGGGTCGTGCCACCATTTCAAGAGTCCAGATGTGTCAGTCCATTCCAGAGGAACCTGTTTTCCTGCACTGCCTTGACGTTCAAGCGAGGATCGACTCCACCACAGTGTGCACGTGGGACAGCTGTGGGGAAAGCTCGTGGGAAAGAGCTCGTGGGAAAGAACAGAGAGGAAACATATAGAGTCTGATCGGACGGACAACTCGAAGATGCGTGACCTGCTGCTACCGCTGCGTGGAAAAGCGCAAGTGCTGCCCGCATCGAAGACCCGAGGATGATCTCCTTGGGGAGACGGAGTATACCCAGATCATGTCCAGCACTGGAGGGGATTAGGTTCGCTTGGCCCAGGTTCCCAAAGGCCAAGGACACAAAATCCCAAAGGCATCAGCGGGAGAGAATCTGCGAATGGGCCCTCCGAGTGACTGCTGGGGCTGGCTTTCCTGAGGCCACATGCATCAAGAAGCGGGTCTGAGGGTCCCGTCGTCCTAAGTCGAGAAGCAACAATCCGCACTCGAGAAATTCAAGAGAGTGGCCTCCAGGCAGCGAGAGGGCATTTCGACTTGAAGGCATCCGGGCTATCGCCTTAATAACCCCTGAACTTCAAGGAGGTACCTTCACCTTTCATGCAACTCAAGAAGTCCCGCACACCCAGTCGGATCTGACATGGGTAGACGATGGGTCCGCAAATCCAGGGGAGCCCAGTTCCGAACTACCAGGCTCGAGATCGAGGATCCTTTCTATGTTTGTAGGGAAAAAAAGTTCTCGTGCGTCCGTAGCACTGAGAGTGCGCTCTTCAACGGGAAGGTCGAGAGGATCCTCAAGGATTGCCACGCCTCAAGAGTTCCCAGTGGATAGGTTTATCCCGAGGGAACCTGTTTTCCTTGCATAGCCATTGACGTTTCAAGCGAAGATCGATACTCTCAACAGTCAGGAACCCCCAGTGGGAGGCTCGTTAGGGAAGCCGTGAGAGAAAAGCCACTCAGAGTGGACCTGAGGGAGAACCCTAGATGCATTGGATCCGAGCGGAGCGGAAATGCCAGTTAACGTGTCGCCTATCGCTCTTGAGAGGTAAAGTGCAATTCGTGCATGCCAGCCATATCGAGCAGAGAACTGACTCTCTCGGAGGGACTCAGAACTCCAAGAGCTGAACCTCGCTAAGACATGTTACAGCACTGCTCGGCGCGGAAGTCTCAGGATTCTGGCACCCTGCGTCTCCACACAGGTCTCTGCCTCAAAATTCCACGTGACACGCGACAAGAGGAATTCGAAAAGGCCACCGAGTCCGGCTAGGCCATGTGGAGGAACTGGCCTTCAATGAAGAGCACAGAGCTGGAGTGTCTTGACCTTCCTAGTCGTAGGAGCCTGAAAGATCAGAGGAAATTCTCGGGAGGTTTTGCCTCCAGGACAGAACGAGGAAGGATCTCCGTGCAACCGGTTCAATCGGGGGAGAAAGATTGGCTTCTCTCGTGCTCTCTTCAGTCTTGCTTCAGAGTGTTAGAAACTGTAGGATTGGGGTTAGATGTGATTAGCCTCGAGAAGCCTCAGCGGAAATGGGCCTCATCTCGCCTGGGGGCAAAACCTCCTGGATTTTCTCGAGTTGCGGCAGGTGCTCTCGACTTACGACGGGCCCTCAGGGACCCGCTCTGGTGGCCTCAGGAGGAAAGGCCAGTCCCCATGCGAGTTCCTCGGGGCCTTTCGGAATTCTCTCCCGCTGATGCCGGGGCCTAAGTGTGTGAACTCAGGGCCGGAACCTGAGGATTCCTCTCCAGTGCTGACATGGATCGTGGGGTACTTCTGGAGTCTCCCCAGGGGAGTCAGTCCTCGTCTCGAATGCGGGCATGCACTTGCGCTTTCCTCCAGAGCGGTAGCAGCAGTGTCACGCAGTCGCCCCGTGGATCAAAGCATCTATGGTTTTCTCGTGTCTTTCCACGAGGCTTTCCCGGAGGCTTTCCCACAGGGCTGTCCCACGTGCACACGTGGTGGGAGTCGATCCTCGGCTTGAACGTCAAGGCAGTGCAGGGAAAACAGGTTCCTCTGGAATGGACTGACACATCTGGGGGACTCTTGGAATGGTGGCACGACCCTGGAGTTCCTCTCGCCTTTCCTGTGGAGAGCGCCTCCTCTTGAGATGCGACGAACGCGGGAATTCTTTCCCTACGAAACAGGGAAAGGACTCATCTCGAGCTCGGAGGCGGACGGGGCTCCCTGGATGTGTTCGGGCTTGCTTCCTCTCGAGTGGAGACGGGTGTGTCGGGAACCTCTTGAGTTGCAGAAAGGGTGTGAAGGACCCTTTGGAAGTTCCAGGGGTTAGATGTGATTAGCCTCGAGAAGCCTCAGCGGAAATGGGCCTCATCTCGCCTGGAGGGCAAAACCTCCTGGATTTTCTCGAGTTGCGGCAGGTGCTCTCGACTTACGACGGGGCCTCAGGGACCCGCTCTGGTGGCCTCAGGAAAGGCCAGTCCCCATGCGAGTTCCTCGGGGGCCTTTCGGATTCCTCTCCCGCTGATGCCGGGGCCTAAGACCTTGTGTGAACTCAGGGCCGGAACCTGAGGATTCCTCTCCAGTGCTGACATGGATCTTGGGGTACTTCTGGAGTCTCCCCAGGGGAGTCAGTCCTCGTCTCGAATGCGGGCATGCACTTGCGCTTTCCTCCAGAGCGGTAGCAGCAGTGTCACGCAGTCCGCCCCGTGGATCAAAGCATCTATGGTTTTCCCTCGTGTCTTTCCCACGAGGCTTTCCCACGAGGCTTTCCCACAGGGCTGTCCCACGTGCACACGTGGTGGGAGTCGATCCTCGGCTTGAACGTCAAGGCAGTGCAGGGAAACAGGTTCCTCTGGAATGGACTGACACATCTGGGGACTCTTGGAATGGTGGCACGACCCTGGAGTTCCTCTCGCCTTTCCTGTGGAGAGCGCCTCCTCTTGAGATGCGACGGGAACGCCGGGAATTCTTTCCTACGAAACAGGGAAAGGATCCCTCATCTCGAGCTCGGAGGCGGAAACGGGGCTCCCTGGATGTGTTCGGGACCCTCGTGCTTCCTCTCGAGTGGGGACGGGTGTGTCGGGAACTTCTTGAGTTGCAGAAAGGGTGTGAAGGACCCTTTGGAAGTTCCAGGGGTTAGATGTGATTAGCCTCGAGAAGCCTCAGCGGAAATGGGCCTCATCTCGCCTGGAGGGCAAAACCTCCTGGATTTTCTCGAGTTGCGGCAGGTGCTCTCGACTTACGACGGGGCCCTCAGGGACCCGCTCTGGTGGCCTCAGGAAAGGCCAGTCCCCATGCGAGTTCCTCGGGGCCTTTCGGAATTCCTCTCCGCTGATGCCGGGGCCTAAGACCTTGTGTGAACTCAGGGCCGGAACCTGAGGATTCCTCTCCAGTGCTGACATGGATCTTGGGGTACTTCTGGAGTCTCCCCAGGGAGTCAGTCCTCGTCTCGAATGCGGGCATGCACTTGCGCTTTCCTCCAGAGCGGTAGCAGCAGTGTCACGCAGTCCGCCCGTGGATCAAAGCATCTATGGTTTTCCTCGTGTCTTTCCCACGAGGCTTTCCCACGAGGCTTTCCCACAGGGCTGTCCCACGTGCACACGTGGTGGGAGTCGATCCTCGGCTTGAACGTCAAGGCAGTGCAGGGAAAACAGGTTCCTCTGGAATGGACTGACACATCTGGGGGACTCTTGGAATGGTGGCACGACCCTGGAGTTCCTCTCGCCTTTCCTGTGGAGAGCGCCTCTCTTGAGATGCGACGGGAACGCCGGGAATTCTTTCCTACGAAACAGGGAAAGGATCCTCATCTCGAGCTCGGAGGCGGAAACGGGGCTCTCCTGGATGTGTTCGGGACCCTCGTGCTTCCTCTCGAGTGGAGACGGGTGTGTCGGGAACTTCTTGAGTTGCAGAAAGGGTGTGAAGGACCCTTTGGAAGTTCAGGGGTTAGATGTGATTAGCCTCGAGAAGCCTCAGCGGAAATGGGCCTCATCTCGCCTGGAGGGCAAAACCTCCTGGATTTTCTCGAGTTGCGGCAGGTGCTCTCGACTTACGACGGGGCGCTCAGGGACCCGCTCTGGTGGCCTCAGGAAAGGCCAGTCCCCATGCGAGTTCCTCGGGGGCCTTTCGGAATTCCTCTCCGCTGATGCGGGGCCTAAGACCTTGTGTGAACTCAGGGCCGGAACCTGAGGATTCCTCTCCAGTGCTGACATGGATCTTGGGGTATTTCTGGAGTCTCCCAGGGGAGTCAGTCCTCGTCTCGAATGCGGGCATGCACTTGCGCTTTCCTCCAGAGCGGTAGCAGCAGTGTCACGCAGTCCGCCCCGTGGATCAAAGGATCTATGGTTTTCCCTCTAGTGTTTCCCACGAGGCTTTCCCACGAGGCTTTCCCACAGGGCTGTCCCACGTGCACACGTGGTGGGAGTCGATCCTCGGCTTGAACGTCAAGGCAGTGCAGGGAAAACAGGTTCCTCTGGAATGGACTGACACATCTGGGGGACTCTTGGAATGGTGGCACGACCCTGGAGTTCCTCTCGCCTTTCCTGTGGAGAGCGCCTCCTCTTGAGATGCGACGGGAACGCCGGGAATTCTTTCCCTACGAAACAGGGAAAGGATCCCTCATCTCGAGCTCGGAGGCGGAAACGGGGCTCCCCTGGATGTGTTCGGGACCCTCGTGCTTCCTCTCGAGTGGAGACGGGTGTGTCGGGAACTTCTTGAGTTGCAGAAAGGGTGTGAAGGACCCTTTGGAAGTTCCAGGGGTTAGATGTGATTAGCCTCGAGAAGCCTCAGCGGAAATGGGCCTCATCTCGCCTGGAGGGCAAAACCTCCTGGATTTTCTCGAGTTGCGGCAGGTGCTCTCGACTTACGACGGGGCCCTCAGGGACCCGCTCTGGTGGCCTCAGGAAAGGCCAGTCCCCATGCGAGTTCCTCGGGGGCCTTTCGGAATTCCTCTCCCGCTGATGCCGGGGCCTAAGACCTTGTGTGAACTCAGGGCCGGAACCTGAGGATTCCTCTCCAGTGCTGACATGGATCTTGGGGTACTTCTGGAGTCTCCCCAGGGGAGTCAGTCCTCGTCTCGAATGCGGGCATGCACTTGCGCTTTCCTCCAGAGCGGTAGCAGCAGTGTCACGCAGTCCGCCCCGTGGATCAAAGCATCTATGGTTTTCCCTCGTGTCTTTCCCACGAGGCTTTCCCACGAGGCTTTCCCACAGGGCTGTCCCACGTGCACACGTGGTGGGAGTCGATCCTCGGCTTGAACGTCAAGGCAGTGCAGGGAAAACAGGTTCCTCTGGAATGGACTGACACATCTGGGGGACTCTTGGAATGGTGGCACGACCCTGGAGTTCCTCTCGCCTTTCCTGTGGAGAGCGCCTCCTCTTGAGATGCGACGGGAACGCCGGGAATTCTTTCCCTACGAAACAGGGAAAGGATCCCTCATCTCGAGCTCGGAGGCGGAAACGGGGCTCCCCTGGATGTGTTCGGGACCCTCGTGCTTCCTCTCGAGTGGAGACGGGTGTGTCGGGAACTTCTTGAGTTGCAGAAAGGGTGTGAAGGACCCTTTGGAAGTTCCAGGGGTTAGATGTGATTAGCCTCGAGAAGCCTCAGCGGAAATGGGCCTCATCTCGCCTGGAGGGCAAAACCTCCTGGATTTTCTCGAGTTGCGGCAGGTGCTCTCGACTTACGACGGGGCCCTCAGGGACCCGCTCTGGTGGCCTCAGGAAAGGCCAGTCCCCATGCGAGTTCCTCGGGGCCTTTCGGAATTCCTCTCCCGCTGATGCCGGGGCCTAAGACCTTGTGTGAACTCAGGGCCGGAACCTGAGGATTCCTCTCCAGTGCTGACATGGATCTTGGGGTACTTCTGGAGTCTCCCCAGGGGAGTCAGTCCTCGTCTCGAATGCGGGCATGCACTTGCGCTTTCCTCCAGAGCGGTAGCAGCAGTGTCACGCAGTCCGCCCCGTGGATCAAAGCATCTATGGTTTTCCCTCGTGTCTTTCCCACGAGGCTTTCCCACGAGGCTTTCCCACAGGGCTGTCCCACGTGCACACGTGGTGGGAGTCGATCCTCGGCTTGAACGTCAAGGCAGTGCAGGGAAAACAGGTTCCTCTGAAATGGACTGACACATCTGGGGGACTCTTGGAATGGTGGCACGACCCTGGAGTTCCTCTCGCCTTTCCTGTGGAGAGCGCCTCCTCTTGAGATGCGACGGGAACGCCGGGAATTCTTTCCCTACGAAACAGGGAAAGGATCCCTCATCTCGAGCTCGGAGGCGGAAACGGGGCTCCCCTGGATGTGTTCGGGACCCTCGTGCTTCCTCTCGAGTGGAGACGGGTGTGTCGGGAACTTCTTGAGTTGCAGAAAGGGTGTGAAGGACCCTTTGGAAGTTCCAGGGGTTAGATGTGATTAGCCTCGAGAAGCCTCAGCGGAAATGGGCCTCATCTCGCCTGGAGGGCAAAACCTCCTGGATTTTCTCGAGTTGCGGCAGGTGCTCTCGACTTACGACGGGGCCCTCAGGGACCCGCTCTGGTGGCCTCAGGAAAGGCCAGTCCCCATGCGAGTTCCTCGGGGCCTTTCGGAATTCCTCTCCCGCTGATGCCGGGGCCTAAGACCTTGTGTGAACTCAGGGCCGGAACCTGAGGATTCCTCTCCAGTGCTGACATGGATCTTGGGGTACTTCTGGAGTCTCCCCAGGGGAGTCAGTCCTCGTCTCGAATGCGGGCATGCACTTGCGCTTTCCTCCAGAGCGATAGCAGCAGTGTCACGCAGTCCGCCCCGTGGATCAAAGCATCTATGGTTTTCCCTCGTGTCTTTCCCACGAGGCTTTCCCACGAGGCTTTCCCACAGGGCTGTCCCACGTGCACACGTGGTGGGAGTCGATCCTCGGCTTGAACGTCAAGGCAGTGCAGGGAAAACAGGTTCCTCTGGAATGGACTGACACATCTGGGGGACTCTTGGAATGGTGGCACGACCCTGGAGTTCCTCTCGCCTTTCCTGTGGAGAGCGCCTCCTCTTGAGATGCGACGGGAACGCCGGGAATTCTTTCCCTACGAAACAGGGAAAGGATCCCTCATCTCGAGCTCGGAGGCGGAAACGGGGCTCCCCTGGATGTGTTCGGGACCCTCGTGCTTCCTCTCGAGTGGAGACGGGTGTGTCGGGAACTTCTTGAGTTGCAGAAAGGGTGTGAAGGACCCTTTGGAAGTTCCAGGGGTTAGATGTGATTAGCCTCGAGAAGCCTCAGCGGAAATGGGCCTCATCTCGCCTGGAGGGCAAAACCTCCTGGATTTTCTCGAGTTGCGGCAGGTGCTCTCGACTTACGACGGGGCCCTCAGGGACCCGCTCTGGTGGCCTCAGGAAAGGCCAGTCCCCATGCGAGTTCCTCGGGGGCCTTTCGGAATTCCTCTCCCGCTGATGCCGGGGCCTAAGACCTTGTGTGAACTCAGGGCCGGAACCTGAGGATTCCTCTCCAGTGCTGACATGGATCTTGGGGTACTTCTGGAGTCTCCCCAGGGGAGTCAGTCCTCGTCTCGAATGCGGGCATGCACTTGCGCTTTCCTCCAGAGCGGTAGCAGCAGTGTCACGCAGTCCGCCCCGTGGATCAAAGCATCTATGGTTTTCCCTCGTGTCTTTCCCACGAGGCTTTCCCACGAGGCTTTCCCACAGGGCTGTCCCACGTGCACACGTGGTGGGAGTCGATCCTCGGCTTGAACGTCAAGGCAGTGCAGGGAAAACAGGTTCCTCTGGAATGGACTGACACATCTGGGGGACTCTTGGAATGGTGGCACGACCCTGGAGTTCCTCTCGCCTTTCCTGTGGAGAGCGCCTCCTCTTGAGATGCGACGGGAACGCCGGGAATTCTTTCCCTACGAAACAGGGAAAGGATCCCTCATCTCGAGCTCGGAGGCGGAAACGGGGCTCCCCTGGATGTGTTCGGGACCCTCGTGCTTCCTCTCGAGTGGAGACGGGTGTGTCGGGAACTTCTTGAGTTGCAGAAAGGGTGTGAAGGACCCTTTGGAAGTTCCAGGGGTTAGATGTGATTAGCCTCGAGAAGCCTCAGCGGAAATGGGCCTCATCTCGCCTGGAGGGCAAAACCTCCTGGATTTTCTCGAGTTGCGGCAGGTGCTCTCGACTTACGACGGGGCCCTCAGGGACCCGCTCTGGTGGCCTCAGGAAAGGCCAGTCCCCATGCGAGTTCCTCGGGGGCCTTTCGGAATTCCTCTCCCGCTGATGCCGGGGCCTAAGACCTTGTGTGAACTCAGGGCCGGAACCTGAGGATTCCTCTCCAGTGCTGACATGGATCTTGGGGTACTTCTGGAGTCTCCCCAGGGGAGTCAGTCCTCGTCTCGAATGCGGGCATGCACTTGCGCTTTCCTCCAGAGCGGTAGCAGCAGTGTCACGCAGTCCGCCCCGTGGATCAAAGCATCTATGGTTTTCCCTCGTGTCTTTCCCACGAGGCTTTCCCACGAGGCTTTCCCACAGGGCTGTCCCACGTGCACACGTGGTGGGAGTCGATCCTCGGCTTGAACGTCAAGGCAGTGCAGGGAAAACAGGTTCCTCTGGAATGGACTGACACATCTGGGGGACTCTTGGAATGGTGGCACGACCCTGGAGTTCCTCTCGCCTTTCCTGTGGAGAGCGCCTCCTCTTGAGATGCGACGGGAACGCCGGGAATTCTTTCCCTACGAAACAGGGAAAGGATCCCTCATCTCGAGCTCGGAGGCGGAAACGGGGCTCCCCTGGATGTGTTCGGGACCCTCGTGCTTCCTCTCGAGTGGAGACGGGTGTGTCGGGAACTTCTTGAGTTGCAGAAAGGGTGTGAAGGACCCTTTGGAAGTTCCAGGGGTTAGATGTGATTAGCCTCGAGAAGCCTCAGCGGAAATGGGCCTCATCTCGCCTGGAGGGCAAAACCTCCTGGATTTTCTCGAGTTGCGGCAGGTGCTCTCGACTTACGACGGGGCCCTCAGGGACCCGCTCTGGTGGCCTCAGGAAAGGCCAGTCCCCATGCGAGTTCCTCGGGGGCCTTTCGGAATTCCTCTCCCGCTGATGCCGGGGCCTAAGACCTTGTGTGAACTCAGGGCCGGAACCTGAGGATTCCTCTCCAGTGCTGACATGGATCTTGGGGTACTTCTGGAGTCTCCCCAGGGGAGTCAGTCCTCGTCTCGAATGCGGGCATGCACTTGCGCTTTCCTCCAGAGCGGTAGCAGCAGTGTCACGCAGTCCGCCCCGTGGATCAAAGCATCTATGGTTTTCCCTCGTGTCTTTCCCACGAGGCTTTCCCACGAGGCTTTCCCACAGGGCTGTCCCACGTGCACACGTGGTGGGAGTCGATCCTCGGCTTGAACGTCAAGGCAGTGCAGGGAAAACAGGTTCCTCTGGAATGGACTGACACATCTGGGGGACTCTTGGAATGGTGGCACGACCCTGGAGTTCCTCTCGCCTTTCCTGTGGAGAGCGCCTCCTCTTGAGATGCGACGGGAACGCCGGGAATTCTTTCCCTACGAAACAGGGAAAGGATCCCTCATCTCGAGCTCGGAGGCGGAAACGGGGCTCCCCTGGATGTGTTCGGGACCCTCGTGCTTCCTCTCGAGTGGAGACGGGTGTGTCGGGAACTTCTTGAGTTGCAGAAAGGGTGTGAAGGACCCTTTGGAAGTTCCAGGGGTTAGATGTGATTAGCCTCGAGAAGCCTCAGCGGAAATGGGCCTCATCTCGCCTGGAGGGCAAAACCTCCTGGATTTTCTCGAGTTGCGGCAGGTGCTCTCGACTTACGACGGGGCCCTCAGGGACCCGCTCTGGTGGCCTCAGGAAAGGCCAGTCCCCATGCGAGTTCCTCGGGGCCTTTCGGAATTCCTCTCCCGCTGATGCCGGGGCCTAAGACCTTGTGTGAACTCAGGGCCGGAACCTGAGGATTCCTCTCCAGTGCTGACATGGATCTTGGGGTACTTCTGGAGTCTCCCCAGGGGAGTCAGTCCTCGTCTCGAATGCGGGCATGCACTTGCGCTTTCCTCCAGAGCGGTAGCAGCAGTGTCACGCAGTCCGCCCCGTGGATCAAAGCATCTATGGTTTTCCCTCGTGTCTTTCCCACGAGGCTTTCCCACGAGGCTTTCCCACAGGGCTGTCCCACGTGCACACGTGGTGGGAGTCGATCCTCGGCTTGAACGTCAAGGCAGTGCAGGGAAAACAGGTTCCTCTGGAATGGACTGACACATCTGGGGGACTCTTGGAATGGTGGCACGACCCTGGAGTTCCTCTCGCCTTTCCTGTGGAGAGCGCCTCCTCTTGAGATGCGACGGGAACGCCGGGAATTCTTTCCCTACGAAACAGGGAAAGGATCCCTCATCTCGAGCTCGGAGGCGGAAACGGGGCTCCCCTGGATGTGTTCGGGACCCTCGTGCTTCCTCTCGAGTGGAGACGGGTGTGTCGGGAACTTCTTGAGTTGCAGAAAGGGTGTGAAGGACCCTTTGGAAGTTCCAGGGGTTAGATGTGATTAGCCTCGAGAAGCCTCAGCGGAAATGGGCCTCATCTCGCCTGGAGGGCAAAACCTCCTGGATTTTCTCGAGTTGCGGCAGGTGCTCTCGACTTACGACGGGGCCCTCAGGGACCCGCTCTGGTGGCCTCAGGAGGCCAGTCCCCCATGCGAGTTCCTCGGGGGCCTTTCGGATCCTCTCCCGCTGATGCGGGGCCTAAGACCTTGTGTGAACTCAGGGCCGGAACTGAGGATTCCTCTCCAGTGCTGACATGGATCTTGGGTACTTCTGGAGTCTCCCCAGGGGAGTCAGTCCCGTCTCGAATGCGGCATGCACTTGCGCTTTCTCCCCAGAGCGGTAGCAGCAGTGTCACGCAGTGCCCGTGGATCAAAGCATCTATGGTTTTCCCTCGGTCTTTCCCACGGGCTTTCCACGAGGCTTTCCACGGGCTGTCCCACGTGCACACGTGGTGGGAGTCGATCCTCGGCTTGAACGTCAGGCAGTGCAGGAAAACCGGTTCCTCTGGAATGACTGCACATCTGGGGCTCTTGGAAGGTGGCACGACCCTGGAGTTCCTCTCGCCTTTCCTGTGGAGAGCGCTCCTCTTGAGAGCGACGGGAATCGCGGGAATTAGAGGTAGCCGCGTAGATGTCGGGACGCGTGTTTTCATCGCTGGCGACTACGCCCGATAGGCTGGAGTTTCGCTGGACCAGATCGTCACATGGTGCGCGCCTAGGGTTCTTGAGGACACTTTGGTTTTAGATTAAGTCGTGCCTCCATTCCAAGAGTCCCCAGATGTGTCAGTCCATTCCAGAGGAACCGGTTTTCCTGCACTGCCTTGACGTTCAAGCCGAGGATCGACTCCCACCACGTGTGCACGTGGGACAGACCTGTGGGAAAGCCTCGTGGGAAAGCCTCGTGGGAAAGACACGAGGGAAACCATAGATGCTTTGATCCACGGGGGAATGCGTGACACTGCTGCTACCGCTCTGGAGGAAAGCGCAAGTGCATGCCGCATTCGAGACGAGGACTGACTCCCCTGGGGAGACTCCAGAAGTACCCCAAGATCCACGTCAGCACTGGAGGGAATCCTCAGGTTCCGGCCTGATTCACACAAGGTCTTAGGCCCGGCATCAGCGGGAGAGGAATTCCGAAAGGCCCCCGAGGAACTCGCATGGGGACTGGCCTTTCCTGAGGCCACCAGAGCGGGTCCCTGAGGGCCCCGTCGTAAGTCGAGAGCACCTGCCGCAACTCGAGAAAATCCAGGAGGTTTTGCCCTCCAGGCGAGATGAGGCCCATTTCCGCTGAGGCTTCTCGAGGCTAATCACATCTAACCCTGGAACTTCCAAAGGGTCCTTCACACCCTTTCTGCAACTCAAGAAGTTCCCGACACACCCGTCTCCACTCGAGAGGAAGCACGAGGGTCCCGAACACATCCAGGGGAGCCCCGTTTCCGCCTCCGAGCTCGAGATGAGGGATCCTTTCCCTCTTTCGTAGGGAAAGAATTCCCGGCGTTCCCGTCGCATCTCAAGAGGAGGCGCTCTCCACAGGAAAGGCGAGAGGAACTCCAGGGTCGTGCCACCATTCCAAGAGTCCCCCAGATGTGTCAGTCCATTCCAGAGGAACCTGTTTTCCCTGCACTGCCTTGACGTTCAAGCCGAGGATCGACTCCCACCACGTGTGCACGTGGGACAGCCCTGTGGGAAAGCCTCGTGGGAAAGCCTCGTGGGAAAGACACGAGGGAAAACCATAGATGCTTTGATCCACGGGGCGGACTGCGTGACACTGCTGCTACCGCTCTGGAGGAAAGCGCAAGTGCATGCCCGCATTCGAGACGAGGACTGACTCCCCTGGGGAGACTCCAGAAGTACCCCAAGATCCATGTCAGCACTGGAGAGGAATCCTCAGGTTCCGGCCCTGAGTTCACACAAGGTCTTAGGCCCCGGCATCAGCGGGAGAGGAATTCCGAAAGGCCCCCGAGGAACTCGCATGGGGACTGGCCTTTCCTGAGGCCACCAGAGCGGGTCCCTGAGGGCCCCGTCGTAAGTCGAGAGCACCTGCCGCAACTCGAGAAAATCCAGGAGGTTTTGCCCTCCAGGCGAGATGAGGCCCATTTCCGCTGAGGCTTCTCGAGGCTAATCACATCTAACCCCTGGAACTTCCAAA
Organism: Ovis aries; assembly: GCF_016772045.2. Lineage (NCBI taxonomy): Eukaryota > Metazoa > Chordata > Mammalia > Artiodactyla > Bovidae > Ovis > Ovis aries. Next base: position 4,839 of record NW_024599749.1, on the reverse strand, counting down.
GGGTCCTTCACACCCTTTCTGCAACTCAAGAAGTTCCCGACACACCCGTCTCCACTCGAGAGGAAGCACGAGGGTCCCGAACACATCCAGGGGAGCCCCGTTTCCGCCTCCGAGCTCGAGATGAGGGATCCTTTCCCTGTTTCGTAGGGAAAGAATTCCCGGCGTTCCCGTCGCATCTCAAGAGGAGGCGCTCTCCACAGGAAAGGCGAGAGGAACTCCAGGGTCGTGCCACCATTCCAAGAGTCCCCCAGATGTGTCAGTCCATTCCAGAGGAACCTGTTTTCCCTGCACTGCCTTGACGTTCAAGCCGAGGATCGACTCCCACCACGTGTGCACGTGGGACAGCCCTGTGGGAAAGCCTCGTGGGAAAGCCTCGTGGGAAAGACACGAGGGAAAACCATAGATGCTTTGATCCACGGGGCGGACTGCGTGACACTGCTGCTACCGCTCTGGAGGAAAGCGCAAGTGCATGCCCGCATTCGAGACGAGGACTGACTCCCCTGGGGAGACTCCAGAAGTACCCCAAGATCCATGTCAGCACTGGAGAGGAATCCTCAGGTTCCGGCCCTGAGTTCACACAAGGTCTTAGGCCCCGGCATCAGCGGGAGAGGAATTCCGAAAGGCCCCCGAGGAACTCGCATGGGGACTGGCCTTTCCTGAGGCCACCAGAGCGGGTCCCTGAGGGCCCCGTCGTAAGTCGAGAGCACCTGCCGCAACTCGAGAAAATCCAGGAGGTTTTGCCCTCCAGGCGAGATGAGGCCCATTTCCGCTGAGGCTTCTCGAGGCTAATCACATCTAACCCCTGGAACTTCCAAAGGGTCCTTCACACCCTTTCTGCAACTCAAGAAGTTCCCGACACACCCGTCTCCACTCGAGAGGAAGCACGAGGGTCCCGAACACATCCAGGGGAGCCCCGTTTCCGCCTCCGAGCTCGAGATGAGGGATCCTTTCCCTGTTTCGTAGGGAAAGAATTCCCGGCGTTCCCGTCGCATCTCAAGAGGAGGCGCTCTCCACAGGAAAGGCGAGAGGAACTCCAGGGTCGTGCCACCATTCCAAGAGTCCCCCAGATGTGTCAGTCCATTCCAGAGGAACCTGTTTTCCCTGCACTGCCTTGACGTTCAAGCCGAGGATCGACTCCCACCACGTGTGCACGTGGGACAGCCCTGTGGGAAAGCCTCGTGGGAAAGCCTCGTGGGAAAGACACGAGGGAAAACCATAGATGCTTTGATCCACGGGGCGGACTGCGTGACACTGCTGCTACCGCTCTGGAGGAAAGCGCAAGTGCATGCCCGCATTCGAGACGAGGACTGACTCCCCTGGGGAGACTCCAGAAGTACCCCAAGATCCATGTCAGCACTGGAGAGGAATCCTCAGGTTCCGGCCCTGAGTTCACACAAGGTCTTAGGCCCCGGCATCAGCGGGAGAGGAATTCCGAAAGGCCCCCGAGGAACTCGCATGGGGACTGGCCTTTCCTGAGGCCACCAGAGCGGGTCCCTGAGGGCCCCGTCGTAAGTCGAGAGCACCTGCCGCAACTCGAGAAAATCCAGGAGGTTTTGCCCTCCAGGCGAGATGAGGCCCATTTCCGCTGAGGCTTCTCGAGGCTAATCACATCTAACCCCTGGAACTTCCAAAGGGTCCTTCACACCCTTTCTGCAACTCAAGAAGTTCCCGACACACCCGTCTCCACTCGAGAGGAAGCACGAGGGTCCCGAACACATCCAGGGGAGCCCCGTTTCCGCCTCCGAGCTCGAGATGAGGGATCCTTTCCCTGTTTCGTAGGGAAAGAATTCCCGGCGTTCCCGTCGCATCTCAAGAGGAGGCGCTCTCCACAGGAAAGGCGAGAGGAACTCCAGGGTCGTGCCACCATTCCAAGAGTCCCCCAGATGTGTCAGTCCATTCCAGAGGAACCTGTTTTCCCTGCACTGCCTTGACGTTCAAGCCGAGGATCGACTCCCACCACGTGTGCACGTGGGACAGCCCTGTGGGAAAGCCTCGTGGGAAAGCCTCGTGGGAAAGACACGAGGGAAAACCATAGATGCTTTGATCCACGGGGCGGCCTGCGTGACACTGCTGCTACCGCTCTGGAGGAAAGCGCAAGTGCATGCCCGCATTCGAGACGAGGACTGACTCCCCTGGGGAGACTCCAGAAGTACCCAAGATCCATGTCAGCACTGGAGAGGAATCCTCAGGTTCCGGCCCTGAGTTCACACAAGGTCTTAGGCCCTGGCATCAGCGGGAGAGGAATTCCGAAAGGCCCCCGAGGAACTCGCATGGGGACTGGCCTTTCCTGAGGCCACCAGAGCGGGTCCCTGAGGGCCCCGTCGTAAGTCGAGAGCACCTGCCGCAACTCGAGAAAATCCAGGAGGTTTTGCCCTCCAGGCGAGATGAGGCCCATTTCCGCTGAGGCTTCTCGAGGCTAATCACATCTAACCCCTGGAACTTCCAAAGGGTCCTTCACACCCTTTCTGCAACTCAAGAAGTTCCCGACACACCCGTCTCCACTCGAGAGGAAGCACGAGGGTCCCGAACACATCCAGGGGAGCCCCGTTTCCGCCTCCGAGCTCGAGATGAGGGATCCTTTCCCTGTTTCGTAGGGAAAGAATTCCCGGCGTTCCCGTCGCATCTCAAGAGGAGGCGCTCTCCACAGGAAAGGCGAGAGGAACTCCAGGGTCGTGCCACCATTCCAAGAGTCCCCCAGATGTGTCAGTCCATTCCAGAGGAACCTGTTTTCCCTGCACTGCCTTGACGTTCAAGCCGAGGATCGACTCCCACCACGTGTGCACGTGGGACAGCCCTGTGGGAAAGCCTCGTGGGAAAGCCTCGTGGGAAAGACACGAGGGAAAACCATAGATGCTTTGATCCACGGGGCGGACTGCGTGACACTGCTGCTACCGCTCTGGAGGAAAGCGCAAGTGCATGCCCGCATTCGAGACGAGGACTGACTCCCCTGGGGAGACTCCAGAAGTACCCCAAGATCCATGTCAGCACTGGAGAGGAATCCTCAGGTTCCGGCCCTGAGTTCACACAAGGTCTTAGGCCCCGGCATCAGCGGGAGAGGAATTCCGAAAGGCCCCCGAGGAACTCGCATGGGGACTGGCCTTTCCTGAGGCCACCAGAGCGGGTCCCTGAGGGCCCCGTCGTAAGTCGAGAGCACCTGCCGCAACTCGAGAAAATCCAGGAGGTTTTGCCCTCCAGGCGAGATGAGGCCCATTTCCGCTGAGGCTTCTCGAGGCTAATCACATCTAACCCCTGGAACTTCCAAAGGGTCCTTCACACCCTTTCTGCAACTCAAGAAGTTCCCGACACACCCGTCTCCACTCGAGAGGAAGCACGAGGGTCCCGAACACATCCAGGGGAGCCCCGTTTCCGCCTCCGAGCTCGAGATGAGGGATCCTTTCCCTGTTTCGTAGGGAAAGAATTCCCGGCGTTCCCGTCGCATCTCAAGAGGAGGCGCTCTCCACAGGAAAGGCGAGAGGAACTCCAGGGTCGTGCCACCATTCCAAGAGTCCCCCAGATGTGTCAGTCCATTCCAGAGGAACCTGTTTTCCCTGCACTGCCTTGACGTTCAAGCCGAGGATCGACTCCCACCACGTGTGCACGTGGGACAGCCCTGTGGGAAAGCCTCGTGGGAAAGCCTCGTGGGAAAGACACGAGGGAAAACCATAGATGCTTTGATCCACGGGGCGGACTGCGTGACACTGCTGCTACCGCTCTGGAGGAAAGCGCAAGTGCATGCCCGCATTCGAGACGAGGACTGACTCCCCTGGGGAGACTCCAGAAGTACCCCAAGATCCATGTCAGCACTGGAGAGGAATCCTCAGGTTCCGGCCCTGAGTTCACACAAGGTCTTAGGCCCCGGCATCAGCGGGAGAGGAATTCCGAAAGGCCCCGAGGAACTCGCATGGGGACTGGCCTTTCCTGAGGCCACCAGAGCGGGTCCCTGAGGGCCCCGTCGTAAGTCGAGAGCACCTGCCGCAACTCGAGAAAATCCAGGAGGTTTTGCCCTCCAGGCGAGATGAGGCCCATTTCCGCTGAGGCTTCTCGAGGCTAATCACATCTAACCCCTGGAACTTCCAAAGGGTCCTTCACACCCTTTCTGCAACTCAAGAAGTTCCCGACACACCCGTCTCCACTCGAGAGGAAGCACGAGGGTCCCGAACACATCCAGGGGAGCCCCGTTTCCGCCTCCGAGCTCGAGATGAGGGATCCTTTCCCTGTTTCGTAGGGAAAGAATTCCCGGCGTTCCCGTCGCATCTCAAGAGGAGGCGCTCTCCACAGGAAAGGCGAGAGGAACTCCAGGGTCGTGCCACCATTCCAAGAGTCCCCCAGATGTGTCAGTCCATTCCAGAGGAACCTGTTTTCCCTGCACTGCCTTGACGTTCAAGCCGAGGATCGACTCCCACCACGTGTGCACGTGGGACAGCCCTGTGGGAAAGCCTCGTGGGAAAGCCTCGTGGGAAAGACACGAGGGAAAACCATAGATGCTTTGATCCACGGGGCGGACTGCGTGACACTGCTGCTACCGCTCTGGAGGAAAGCGCAAGTGCATGCCCGCATTCGAGACGAGGACTGACTCCCCTGGGGAGACTCCAGAAGTACCCCAAGATCCATGTCAGCACTGGAGAGGAATCCTCAGGTTCCGGCCCTGAGTTCACACAAGGTCTTAGGCCCCGGCATCAGCGGGAGAGGAATTCCGAAAGGCCCCCGAGGAACTCGCATGGGGACTGGCCTTTCCTGAGGCCACCAGAGCGGGTCCCTGAGGGCCCCGTCGTAAGTCGAGAGCACCTGCCGCAACTCGAGAAAATCCAGGAGGTTTGCCCTCCAGGCGAGATGAGGCCC
>NW_024599748.1:0-23711 GCF_016772045.2 Ovis aries | reverse complement strand
TTCGAATGCGGGATGCACTTGCGCTTCCGCCAGAGCGCGGTAAGCAGCAGGCACGCAGTCCGCCCGTGGATCAAAGCATCTATGGTTTTCCCTCGTGTCTTTCCCACGAGGCTTTCCCACGAGGCTTTCCCACAGGGCTGTCCCACGTGCACACGTGGTGGGAGTCGATCCTCGGCTTTGAACGTCAAGCAGTGCAGGGAAAACAGGTTCCTCTGGAATGGACTGACACATCTGGGAGACTCTTGGAATGGTGGCACGACCCTGGAGTTCCTCTCGCCTTTCCTGTGGAGAGCGCCTCCTCTTGAGATGCGACGGGAACGCCGGGAATTCTTTCCCTACGAAACAGGGAAAGGATCCCTCATCTCGAGCTCGGAGGCGGAAACGGGGCTCCCCTGGATGTGTTCGGGACCCTCGTGCTTCCTCTCGAGTGGAGACGGGTGTGTCGGGAACTTCTTGAGTTGCAGAAAGGGTGTGAAGGACCCTTTGGAAGTTCCAGGGGTTAGATGTGATTAGCCTCGAGAAGCCTCAGCGGAAATGGGCCTCATCTCGCCTGGAGGGCAAAACCTCCTGGATTTCTCGAGTTGCGGCAGGTGCTCTCGACTTACGACGGGGCCCTCAGGGACCCGCTCTGGTGGCCTCAGGAAAGGCCAGTCCCCATGCGAGTTCCTCGGGGGCCTTTCGGAATTCCTCTCCCGCTGATGCCGGGGCCTAAGACCTTGTGTGAACTCAGGGCCGGAACCTGAGGATTCCTCTCCAGTGCTGACATGGATCTTGGGGTACTTCTGGAGTCTCCCCAGGGGAGTCAGTCCTCGTCTCGAATGCGGGCATGCACTTGCGCTTTCCTCCAGAGCGGTAGCAGCAGTGTCACGCAGTCCGCCCCGTGGATCAAAGCATCTATGGTTTTCCCTCGTGTCTTTCCCACGAGGCTTTCCCACGAGGCTTTCCCACAGGGCTGTCCCACGTGCACACGTGGTGGGAGTCGATCCTCGGCTTGAACGTCAAGGCAGTGCAGGGAAAACAGGTTCCTCTGGAATGGACTGACACATCTGGGGGACTCTTGGAATGGTGGCACGACCCTGGAGTTCCTCTCGCCTTTCCTGTGGAGAGCGCCTCCTCTTGAGATGCGACGGGAACGCCGGGAATTCTTTCCCTACGAAACAGGGAAAGGATCCCTCATCTCGAGCTCGGAGGCGGAAACGGGGCTCCCCTGGATGTGTTCGGGACCCTCGTGCTTCCTCTCGAGTGGAGACGGGTGTGTCGGGAACTTCTTGAGTTGCAGAAAGGGTGTGAAGGACCCTTTGGAAGTTCCAGGGGTTAGATGTGATTAGCCTCGAGAAGCCTCAGCGGAAATGGGCCTCATCTCGCCTGGAGGGCAAAACCTCCTGGATTTTCTCGAGTTGCGGCAGGTGCTCTCGACTTACGACGGGGCCCTCAGGGACCCGCTCTGGTGGCCTCAGGAAAGGCCAGTCCCCATGCGAGTTCCTCGGGGGCCTTTCGGAATTCCTCTCCCGCTGATGCCGGGGCCTAAGACCTTGTGTGAACTCAGGGCCGGAACCTGAGGATTCCTCTCCAGTGCTGACATGGATCTTGGGGTACTTCTGGAGTCTCCCCAGGGGAGTCAGTCCTCGTCTCGAATGCGGGCATGCACTTGCGCTTTCCTCCAGAGCGGTAGCAGCAGTGTCACGCAGTCCGCCCCGTGGATCAAAGCATCTATGGTTTTCCCTCGTGTCTTTCCCACGAGGCTTTCCCACGAGGCTTTCCCACAGGGCTGTCCCACGTGCACACGTGGTGGGAGTCGATCCTCGGCTTGAACGTCAAGGCAGTGCAGGGAAAACAGGTTCCTCTGGAATGGACTGACACATCTGGGGGACTCTTGGAATGGTGGCACGACCCTGGAGTTCCTCTCGCCTTTCCTGTGGAGAGCGCCTCCTCTTGAGATGCGACGGGAACGCCGGGAATTCTTTCCCTACGAAACAGGGAAAGGATCCCTCATCTCGAGCTCGGAGGCGGAAACGGGGCTCCCCTGGATGTGTTCGGGACCCTCGTGCTTCCTCTCGAGTGGAGACGGGTGTGTCGGGAACTTCTTGAGTTGCAGAAAGGGTGTGAAGGACCCTTTGGAAGTTCCAGGGGTTAGATGTGATTAGCCTCGAGAAGCCTCAGCGGAAATGGGCCTCATCTCGCCTGGAGGGCAAAACCTCCTGGATTTTCTCGAGTTGCGGCAGGTGCTCTCGACTTACGACGGGGCCCTCAGGGACCCGCTCTGGTGGCCTCAGGAAAGGCCAGTCCCCATGCGAGTTCCTCGGGGGCCTTTCGGAATTCCTCTCCCGCTGATGCCGGGGCCTAAGACCTTGTGTGAACTCAGGGCCGGAACCTGAGGATTCCTCTCCAGTGCTGACATGGATCTTGGGGTACTTCTGGAGTCTCCCCAGGGGAGTCAGTCCTCGTCTCGAATGCGGGCATGCACTTGCGCTTTCCTCCAGAGCGGTAGCAGCAGTGTCACGCAGTCCGCCCCGTGGATCAAAGCATCTATGGTTTTCCCTCGTGTCTTTCCCACGAGGCTTTCCCACGAGGCTTTCCCACAGGGCTGTCCCACGTGCACACGTGGTGGGAGTCGATCCTCGGCTTGAACGTCAAGGCAGTGCAGGGAAAACAGGTTCCTCTGGAATGGACTGACACATCTGGGGGACTCTTGGAATGGTGGCACGACCCTGGAGTTCCTCTCGCCTTTCCTGTGGAGAGCGCCTCCTCTTGAGATGCGACGGGAACGCCGGGAATTCTTTCCCTACGAAACAGGGAAAGGATCCCTCATCTCGAGCTCGGAGGCGGAAACGGGGCTCCCCTGGATGTGTTCGGGACCCTCGTGCTTCCTCTCGAGTGGAGACGGGTGTGTCGGGAACTTCTTGAGTTGCAGAAAGGGTGTGAAGGACCCTTTGGAAGTTCCAGGGGTTAGATGTGATTAGCCTCGAGAAGCCTCAGCGGAAATGGGCCTCATCTCGCCTGGAGGGCAAAACCTCCTGGATTTTCTCGAGTTGCGGCAGGTGCTCTCGACTTACGACGGGGCCCTCAGGGACCCGCTCTGGTGGCCTCAGGAAAGGCCAGTCCCCATGCGAGTTCCTCGGGGGCCTTTCGGAATTCCTCTCCCGCTGATGCCGGGGCCTAAGACCTTGTGTGAACTCAGGGCCGGAACCTGAGGATTCCTCTCCAGTGCTGACATGGATCTTGGGGTACTTCTGGAGTCTCCCCAGGGGAGTCAGTCCTCGTCTCGAATGCGGGCATGCACTTGCGCTTTCCTCCAGAGCGGTAGCAGCAGTGTCACGCAGTCCGCCCCGTGGATCAAAGCATCTATGGTTTTCCCTCGTGTCTTTCCCACGAGGCTTTCCCACGAGGCTTTCCCACAGGGCTGTCCCACGTGCACACGTGGTGGGAGTCGATCCTCGGCTTGAACGTCAAGGCAGTGCAGGGAAAACAGGTTCCTCTGGAATGGACTGACACATCTGGGGGACTCTTGGAATGGTGGCACGACCCTGGAGTTCCTCTCGCCTTTCCTGTGGAGAGCGCCTCCTCTTGAGATGCGACGGGAACGCCGGGAATTCTTTCCCTACGAAACAGGGAAAGGATCCCTCATCTCGAGCTCGGAGGCGGAAACGGGGCTCCCCTGGATGTGTTCGGGACCCTCGTGCTTCCTCTCGAGTGGAGACGGGTGTGTCGGGAACTTCTTGAGTTGCAGAAAGGGTGTGAAGGACCCTTTGGAAGTTCCAGGGGTTAGATGTGATTAGCCTCGAGAAGCCTCAGCGGAAATGGGCCTCATCTCGCCTGGAGGGCAAAACCTCCTGGATTTTCTCGAGTTGCGGCAGGTGCTCTCGACTTACGACGGGGCCCTCAGGGACCCGCTCTGGTGGCCTCAGGAAAGGCCAGTCCCCATGCGAGTTCCTCGGGGGCCTTTCGGAATTCCTCTCCCGCTGATGCCGGGGCCTAAGACCTTGTGTGAACTCAGGGCCGGAACCTGAGGATTCCTCTCCAGTGCTGACATGGATCTTGGGGTACTTCTGGAGTCTCCCCAGGGGAGTCAGTCCTCGTCTCGAATGCGGGCATGCACTTGCGCTTTCCTCCAGAGCGGTAGCAGCAGTGTCACGCAGTCCGCCCCGTGGATCAAAGCATCTATGGTTTTCCCTCGTGTCTTTCCCACGAGGCTTTCCCACGAGGCTTTCCCACAGGGCTGTCCCACGTGCACACGTGGTGGGAGTCGATCCTCGGCTTGAACGTCAAGGCAGTGCAGGGAAAACAGGTTCCTCTGGAATGGACTGACACATCTGGGGGACTCTTGGAATGGTGGCACGACCCTGGAGTTCCTCTCGCCTTTCCTGTGGAGAGCGCCTCCTCTTGAGATGCGACGGGAACGCCGGGAATTCTTTCCCTACGAAACAGGGAAAGGATCCCTCATCTCGAGCTCGGAGGCGGAAACGGGGCTCCCCTGGATGTGTTCGGGACCCTCGTGCTTCCTCTCGAGTGGAGACGGGTGTGTCGGGAACTTCTTGAGTTGCAGAAAGGGTGTGAAGGACCCTTTGGAAGTTCCAGGGGTTAGATGTGATTAGCCTCGAGAAGCCTCAGCGGAAATGGGCCTCATCTCGCCTGGAGGGCAAAACCTCCTGGATTTTCTCGAGTTGCGGCAGGTGCTCTCGACTTACGACGGGGCCCTCAGGGACCCGCTCTGGTGGCCTCAGGAAAGGCCAGTCCCCATGCGAGTTCCTCGGGGGCCTTTCGGAATTCCTCTCCCGCTGATGCCGGGGCCTAAGACCTTGTGTGAACTCAGGGCCGGAACCTGAGGATTCCTCTCCAGTGCTGACATGGATCTTGGGGTACTTCTGGAGTCTCCCCAGGGGAGTCAGTCCTCGTCTCGAATGCGGGCATGCACTTGCGCTTTCCTCCAGAGCGGTAGCAGCAGTGTCACGCAGTCCGCCCCGTGGATCAAAGCATCTATGGTTTTCCCTCGTGTCTTTCCCACGAGGCTTTCCCACGAGGCTTTCCCACAGGGCTGTCCCACGTGCACACGTGGTGGGAGTCGATCCTCGGCTTGAACGTCAAGGCAGTGCAGGGAAAACAGGTTCCTCTGGAATGGACTGACACATCTGGGGGACTCTTGGAATGGTGGCACGACCCTGGAGTTCCTCTCGCCTTTCCTGTGGAGAGCGCCTCCTCTTGAGATGCGACGGGAACGCCGGGAATTCTTTCCCTACGAAACAGGGAAAGGATCCCTCATCTCGAGCTCGGAGGCGGAAACGGGGCTCCCCTGGATGTGTTCGGGACCCTCGTGCTTCCTCTCGAGTGGAGACGGGTGTGTCGGGAACTTCTTGAGTTGCAGAAAGGGTGTGAAGGACCCTTTGGAAGTTCCAGGGGTTAGATGTGATTAGCCTCGAGAAGCCTCAGCGGAAATGGGCCTCATCTCGCCTGGAGGGCAAAACCTCCTGGATTTTCTCGAGTTGCGGCAGGTGCTCTCGACTTACGACGGGGCCCTCAGGGACCCGCTCTGGTGGCCTCAGGAAAGGCCAGTCCCCATGCGAGTTCCTCGGGGGCCTTTCGGAATTCCTCTCCCGCTGATGCCGGGGCCTAAGACCTTGTGTGAACTCAGGGCCGGAACCTGAGGATTCCTCTCCAGTGCTGACATGGATCTTGGGGTACTTCTGGAGTCTCCCCAGGGGAGTCAGTCCTCGTCTCGAATGCGGGCATGCACTTGCGCTTTCCTCCAGAGCGGTAGCAGCAGTGTCACGCAGTCCGCCCCGTGGATCAAAGCATCTATGGTTTTCCCTCGTGTCTTTCCCACGAGGCTTTCCCACGAGGCTTTCCCACAGGGCTGTCCCACGTGCACACGTGGTGGGAGTCGATCCTCGGCTTGAACGTCAAGGCAGTGCAGGGAAAACAGGTTCCTCTGGAATGGACTGACACATCTGGGGGACTCTTGGAATGGTGGCACGACCCTGGAGTTCCTCTCGCCTTTCCTGTGGAGAGCGCCTCCTCTTGAGATGCGACGGGAACGCCGGGAATTCTTTCCCTACGAAACAGGGAAAGGATCCCTCATCTCGAGCTCGGAGGCGGAAACGGGGCTCCCCTGGATGTGTTCGGGACCCTCGTGCTTCCTCTCGAGTGGAGACGGGTGTGTCGGGAACTTCTTGAGTTGCAGAAAGGGTGTGAAGGACCCTTTGGAAGTTCCAGGGGTTAGATGTGATTAGCCTCGAGAAGCCTCAGCGGAAATGGGCCTCATCTCGCCTGGAGGGCAAAACCTCCTGGATTTTCTCGAGTTGCGGCAGGTGCTCTCGACTTACGACGGGGCCCTCAGGGACCCGCTCTGGTGGCCTCAGGAAAGGCCAGTCCCCATGCGAGTTCCTCGGGGGCCTTTCGGAATTCCTCTCCCGCTGATGCCGGGGCCTAAGACCTTGTGTGAACTCAGGGCCGGAACCTGAGGATTCCTCTCCAGTGCTGACATGGATCTTGGGGTACTTCTGGAGTCTCCCCAGGGGAGTCAGTCCTCGTCTCGAATGCGGGCATGCACTTGCGCTTTCCTCCAGAGCGGTAGCAGCAGTGTCACGCAGTCCGCCCCGTGGATCAAAGCATCTATGGTTTTCCCTCGTGTCTTTCCCACGAGGCTTTCCCACGAGGCTTTCCCACAGGGCTGTCCCACGTGCACACGTGGTGGGAGTCGATCCTCGGCTTGAACGTCAAGGCAGTGCAGGGAAAACAGGTTCCTCTGGAATGGACTGACACATCTGGGGGACTCTTGGAATGGTGGCACGACCCTGGAGTTCCTCTCGCCTTTCCTGTGGAGAGCGCCTCCTCTTGAGATGCGACGGGAACGCCGGGAATTCTTTCCCTACGAAACAGGGAAAGGATCCCTCATCTCGAGCTCGGAGGCGGAAACGGGGCTCCCCTGGATGTGTTCGGGACCCTCGTGCTTCCTCTCGAGTGGAGACGGGTGTGTCGGGAACTTCTTGAGTTGCAGAAAGGGTGTGAAGGACCCTTTGGAAGTTCCAGGGGTTAGATGTGATTAGCCTCGAGAAGCCTCAGCGGAAATGGGCCTCATCTCGCCTGGAGGGCAAAACCTCCTGGATTTTCTCGAGTTGCGGCAGGTGCTCTCGACTTACGACGGGGCCCTCAGGGACCCGCTCTGGTGGCCTCAGGAAAGGCCAGTCCCCATGCGAGTTCCTCGGGGGCCTTTCGGAATTCCTCTCCCGCTGATGCCGGGGCCTAAGACCTTGTGTGAACTCAGGGCCGGAACCTGAGGATTCCTCTCCAGTGCTGACATGGATCTTGCGGGTATTCTGGCGTCTCCCAGGGGAGGGAGTCAGTCCTATCGTCCTCGAATGTCGGGACCCTCGTGCTTCCTTCTCGAGTGGAGACGGTGTGTGCGGGAACTTCTTGAGTTGAGAGAAAGGTGTGAAGGACCCTTTGGAAGTTCCAGGGGTTAGATGTGATTAGCCTCGAGAAGCCTCAGCGGAAATGGGCCTCATCTCGCCTGGAGGGCAAAACCTCCTGGATTTTCTCGAGTTGCGGCAGGTGCTCTCGACTTACGACGGGGCCCTCAGGGACCCGCTCTGGTGGCCTCAGGAAAGGCCAGTCCCCATGCGAGTTCCTCGGGGGCCTTTCGGAATTCCTCTCCCGCTGATGCCGGGGCCTAAGACCTTGTGTGAACTCAGGGCCGGAACCTGAGGATTCCTCTCCAGTGCTGACATGGATCTTGGGGTACTTCTGGAGTCTCCCCAGGGGAGTCAGTCCTCGTCTCGAATGCGGGCATGCACTTGCGCTTTCCTCCAGAGCGGTAGCAGCAGTGTCACGCAGTCCGCCCCGTGGATCAAAGCATCTATGGTTTTCCCTCGTGTCTTTCCCACGAGGCTTTCCCACGAGGCTTTCCCACAGGGCTGTCCCACGTGCACACGTGGTGGGAGTCGATCCTCGGCTTGAACGTCAAGGCAGTGCAGGGAAAACAGGTTCCTCTGGAATGGACTGACACATCTGGGGGACTCTTGGAATGGTGGCACGACCCTGGAGTTCCTCTCGCCTTTCCTGTGGAGAGCGCCTCCTCTTGAGATGCGACGGGAACGCCGGGAATTCTTTCCCTACGAAACAGGGAAAGGATCCCTCATCTCGAGCTCGGAGGCGGAAACGGGGCTCCCCTGGATGTGTTCGGGACCCTCGTGCTTCCTCTCGAGTGGAGACGGGTGTGTCGGGAACTTCTTGAGTTGCAGAAAGGGTGTGAAGGACCCTTTGGAAGTTCCAGGGGTTAGATGTGATTAGCCTCGAGAAGCCTCAGCGGAAATGGGCCTCATCTCGCCTGGAGGGCAAAACCTCCTGGATTTTCTCGAGTTGCGGCAGGTGCTCTCGACTTACGACGGGGCCCTCAGGGACCCGCTCTGGTGGCCTCAGGAAAGGCCAGTCCCCATGCGAGTTCCTCGGGGCCTTTCGGAATTCCTCTCCCGCTGATGCCGGGGCCTAAGACCTTGTGTGAACTCAGGGCCGGAACCTGAGGATTCCTCTCCAGTGCTGACATGGATCTTGGGGTACTTCTGGAGTCTCCCCAGGGGAGTCAGTCCTCGTCTCGAATGCGGGCATGCACTTGCGCTTTCCTCCAGAGCGGTAGCAGCAGTGTCACGCAGTCCGCCCCGTGGATCAAAGCATCTATGGTTTTCCCTCGTGTCTTTCCCACGAGGCTTTCCCACGAGGCTTTCCCACAGGGCTGTCCCACGTGCACACGTGGTGGGAGTCGATCCTCGGCTTGAACGTCAAGGCAGTGCAGGGAAAACAGGTTCCTCTGGAATGGACTGACACATCTGGGGGACTCTTGGAATGGTGGCACGACCCTGGAGTTCCTCTCGCCTTTCCTGTGGAGAGCGCCTCCTCTTGAGATGCGACGGGAACGCCGGGAATTCTTTCCCTACGAAACAGGGAAAGGATCCCTCATCTCGAGCTCGGAGGCGGAAACGGGGCTCCCCTGGATGTGTGCGGGACCCTCGTGCTTCCTCTCGAGTGGAGACGGGTGTGTCGGGAACTTCTTGAGTTGCAGAAAGGGTGTGAAGGACCCTTTGGAAGTTCCAGGGGTTAGATGTGATTAGCCTCGAGAAGCCTCAGCGGAAATGGGCCTCATCTCGCCTGGAGGGCAAAACCTCCTGGATTTTCTCGAGTTGCGGCAGGTGCTCTCGACTTACGACGGGGCCCTCAGGGACCCGCTCTGGTGGCCTCAGGAAAGGCCAGTCCCCATGCGAGTTCCTCGGGGGCTTTCGGAATTCCTCTCCCGCTGATGCCGGGGCCTAAGACCTTGTGTGAACTCAGGGCCGGAACCTGAGGATTCCTCTCCAGTGCTGACATGGATCTTGGGGTACTTCTGGCGTCTCCCCAGGGGAGTCAGTCCTCGTCTCGAATGCGGGACCCTCGTGCTTCCTTTCGAGTGGAGACGGGTGTGTCGGGAACTTCTTGAGTTGGAGAAAGGTGTGAAGGACCCTTTGGAAGTTCCAGGTTAGATGTGATTAGCCTCGAGAAGCCTCAGCGGAAATGGGCCTCATCTCGCCTGGAGGGCAAAACCTCCTGGATTTTCTCGAGTTGCGGCAGGTGCTCTCGACTTACGACGGGGCCCTCAGGGACCCGCTCTGGTGGCCTCAGGAAAGGCCAGTCCCCATGCGAGTTCCTCGGGGCCTTTCGGAATTCCTCTCCCGCTGATGCCGGGGCCTAAGACCTTGTGTGAACTCAGGGCCGGAACCTGAGGATTCCTCTCCAGTGCTGACATGGATCTTGGGTACTTCTGGAGTCTCCCAGGGGAGTCAGTCCTCGTCTCGAATGCGGGCATGCACTTGCGCTTTCCTCCAGAGCGGTAGCAGCAGTGTCACGCAGTCCGCCCCGTGGATCAAAGCATCTATGGTTTTCCCTCGTGTCTTTCTCACGAGGCTTTCCCACGAGGCTTTCCCACAGGGCTGTCCCACGTGCACAGGTGGTGGGTGTCGATCCTCGGCTTGAACGTCAAGGCAGTGCAGGGAAAACAGGTTCCTCTGGAATGGACTGACACATCTGGGGGACTCTTGGAATGGTGGCACGACCCTGGAGTTCCTCTCGCCTTTCCTGTGGAGAGCGCCTCCTCTTGAGATGCGACGGGAACGCCGGGAATTCTTTCCCTACGAAACAGGGAAAGGATCCCTCATCTCGAGCTCGGAGGCGGAAACGGGGCTCCCCTGGATGTGTGCGGGACCTCGTGCTTCCTCTCGAGTGGAGACGGGTGTGTCGGGAACTTCTTGAGTTGCAGAAAGGGTGTGAAGGACCCTTTGGAGTTCCAGGGGTTAGATGTGATTAGCCTCGAGAAGCCTCAGCGGAAATGGGCCTCATCTCGCCTGGAGGGCAAAACCTCCTGGATTTTCTCGAGTTGCGGCAGGTGCTCTCGACTTACGACGGGGCCCTCAGGGACCCGCTCTGGTGGCCTCAGGAAAGGCCAGTCCCCATGCGAGTTCCTCGGTGGCCTTTCGGAATTCCTCTCCCGCTGATGCCGGGGCCTAAGACCTTGTGTGAACTCAGGGCCGGAACCTGGGATTCCTCTCCAGTGCTGACAGGGAAAGGGTCCTTCTGGCGACTCCGGAGGGAAACGGGGCTCCCCTGGAATGTCGGGACCCTCGTGCTTCCTCTCGAGTGGAGACGGGTGTGTCGGGAACTTCTTGAGTTGCAGAAGAAAGGTGTGAAGGACCCTTTGGAAGTTCCAGGGGTTAGATGTGATTAGCCTCGAGAAGCCTCAGCGGAAATGGGCCTCATCTCGCCTGGAGGGCAAAACCTCCTGGATTTTCTCGAGTTGCGGCAGGTGCTCTCGACTTACGACGGGGCCCTCAGGGACCCGCTCTGGTGGCCTCAGGAAAGGCCAGTCCCCATGCGAGTTCCTCGGGGGCCTTTCGGAATTCCTCTCCCGCTGATGCCGGGGCCTAAGACCTTGTGTGAACTCAGGGCCGGAACCTGAGGATTCCTCTCCAGTGCTGACATGGATCTTGGGGTACTTCTGGAGTCTCCCCAGGGGAGTCAGTCCTCGTCTCGAATGCGGGCATGCACTTGCGCTTTCCTCCAGAGCGGTAGCAGCAGTGTCACGCAGTCCGCCCCGTGGATCAAAGCATCTATGGTTTTCCCTCGTGTCTTTCCCACGAGGCTTTCCCACGAGGCTTTCCCACAGGGCTGTCCCACGTGCACACGTGGTGGGAGTCGATCCTCGGCTTGAACGTCAAGGCAGTGCAGGGAAAACAGGTTCCTCTGGAATGGACTGACACATCTGGGGGACTCTTGGAATGGTGGCACGACCCTGGAGTTCCTCTCGCCTTTCCTGTGGAGAGCGCCTCCTCTTGAGATGCGACGGGAACGCCGGGAATTCTTTCCCTACGAAACAGGGAAAGGATCCCTCATCTCGAGCTCGGAGGCGGAAACGGGGCTCCCCTGGATGTGTTCGGGACCCTCGTGCTTCCTCTCGAGTGGAGACGGGTGTGTCGGGAACTTCTTGAGTTGCAGAAAGGGTGTGAAGGACCCTTTGGAAGTTCCAGGGGTTAGATGTGATTAGCCTCGAGAAGCCTCAGCGGAAATGGGCCTCATCTCGCCTGGAGGGCAAAACCTCCTGGATTTTCTCGAGTTGCGGCAGGTGCTCTCGACTTACGACGGGGCCCTCAGGGACCCGCTCTGGTGGCCTCAGGAAAGGCCAGTCCCCATGCGAGTTCCTCGGGGGCCTTTCGGAATTCCTCTCCCGCTGATGCCGGGGCCTAAGACCTTGTGTGAACTCAGGGCCGGAACCTGAGGATTCCTCTCCAGTGCTGACATGGATCTTGGGGTACTTCTGGAGTCTCCCCAGGGGAGTCAGTCCTCGTCTCGAATGCGGGCATGCACTTGCGCTTTCCTCCAGAGCGGTAGCAGCAGTGTCACGCAGTCCGCCCCGTGGATCAAAGCATCTATGGTTTTCCCTCGTGTCTTTCCCACGAGGCTTTCCCACGAGGCTTTCCCACAGGGCTGTCCCACGTGCACACGTGGTGGGAGTCGATCCTCGGCTTGAACGTCAAGGCAGTGCAGGGAAAACAGGTTCCTCTGGAATGGACTGACACATCTGGGGGACTCTTGGAATGGTGGCACGACCCTGGAGTTCCTCTCGCCTTTCCTGTGGAGAGCGCCTCCTCTTGAGATGCGACGGGAACGCCGGGAATTCTTTCCCTACGAAACAGGGAAAGGATCCCTCATCTCGAGCTCGGAGGCGGAAACGGGGCTCCCCTGGATGTGTTCGGGACCCTCGTGCTTCCTCTCGAGTGGAGACGGGTGTGTCGGGAACTTCTTGAGTTGCAGAAAGGGTGTGAAGGACCCTTTGGAAGTTCCAGGGGTTAGATGTGATTAGCCTCGAGAAGCCTCAGCGGAAATGGGCCTCATCTCGCCTGGAGGGCAAAACCTCCTGGATTTTCTCGAGTTGCGGCAGGTGCTCTCGACTTACGACGGGGCCCTCAGGGACCCGCTCTGGTGGCCTCAGGAAAGGCCAGTCCCCATGCGAGTTCCTCGGGGGCCTTTCGGAATTCCTCTCCCGCTGATGCCGGGGCCTAAGACCTTGTGTGAACTCAGGGCCGGAACCTGAGGATTCCTCTCCAGTGCTGACATGGATCTTGGGGTACTTCTGGCGTCTCCCCAGGGGAGTCAGTCCTCGTCTCGAATGCGGGAACCTGCGCTTTCTCTCGAGTGGAGACGGGTGTGTCGGGAACTTCTTGAGTTGCAGAAAGGGTGTGAAGGACCCTTTGGAAGTTCCAGGGGTTAGATGTGATTAGCCTCGAGAAGCCTCAGCGGAAATGGGCCTCATCTCGCCTGGAGGGCAAAACCTCCTGGATTTTCTCGAGTTGCGGCAGGTGCTCTCGACTTACGACGGGGCCCTCAGGGACCCGCTCTGGTGGCCTCAGGAAAGGCCAGTCCCCATGCGAGTTCCTCGGGGGCCTTTCGGAATTCCTCTCCCGCTGATGCCGGGGCCTAAGACCTTGTGTGAACTCAGGGCCGGAACCTGAGGATTCCTCTCCAGTGCTGACATGGATCTTGGGGTACTTCTGGAGTCTCCCCAGGGGAGTCAGTCCTCGTCTCGAATGCGGGCATGCACTTGCGCTTTCCTCCAGAGCGGTAGCAGCAGTGTCACGCAGTCCGCCCCGCGGATCAAAGCATCTATGGTTTTCCCTCGTGTCTTTCCCACGAGGCTTTCCCACGAGGCTTTCCCACAGGGCTGTCCCACGTGCACACGTGGTGGGAGTCGATCCTCGGCTTGAACGTCAAGGCAGTGCAGGGAAAACAGGTTCCTCTGGAATGGACTGACACATCTGGGGGACTCTTGGAATGGTGGCACGACCCTGGAGTTCCTCTCGCCTTTCCTGTGGAGAGCGCCTCCTCTTGAGATGCGACGGGAACGCCGGGAATTCTTTCCCTACGAAACAGGGAAAGGATCCCTCATCTCGAGCTCGGAGGCGGAAACGGGGCTCCCCTGGATGTGTTCGGGACCCTCGTGCTTCCTCTCGAGTGGAGACGGGTGTGTCGGGAACTTCTTGAGTTGCAGAAAGGGTGTGAAGGACCCTTTGGAAGTTCCAGGGGTTAGATGTGATTAGCCTCGAGAAGCCTCAGCGGAAATGGGCCTCATCTCGCCTGGAGGGCAAAACCTCCTGGATTTTCTCGAGTTGCGGCAGGTGCTCTCGACTTACGACGGGGCCCTCAGGGACCCGCTCTGGTGGCCTCAGGAAAGGCCAGTCCCCATGCGAGTTCCTCGGGGCCTTTCGGAATTCCTCTCCGCTGATGCCGGGGCCTAAGACTTGTGTGAACTCAGGGCCGGAACCTGAGGATTCCTCTCCAGTGCTGACATGGATCTTGGGGTACTTCTGGAGTCTCCCAGGGGAGTCAGTCCTCGTCTCGAATCGGGACCCTCGTGCTTCCTCTCGAGTGGAGACGGGTTGTCGGGAACTTCTTGAGTTGCAGAAAGGGTGTGAAGGACCCTTTGGAAGTTCCAGGGGTTAGATGTGATTAGCCTCGAGAAGCCTCAGCGGAAATGGGCCTCATCTCGCCTGGAGGGCAAAACCTCCTGGATTTTCTCGAGTTGCGGCAGGTGCTCTCGACTTACGACGGGGCCCTCAGGGACCCGCTCTGGTGGCCTCAGGAAAGGCCAGTCCCCATGCGAGTTCCTCGGGGGCCTTTCGGAATTCCTCTCCCGCTGATGCCGGGGCCTAAGACCTTGTGTGAACTCAGGGCCGGAACCTGAGGATTCCTCTCCAGTGCTGACATGGATCTTGGGGTACTTCTGGAGTCTCCCCAGGGGAGTCAGTCCTCGTCTCGAATGCGGGCATGCACTTGCGCTTTCCTCCAGAGCGGTAGCAGCAGTGTCACGCAGTCCGCCCCGTGGATCAAAGCATCTATGGTTTTCCCTCGTGTCTTTCCCACGAGGCTTTCCCACGAGGCTTTCCCACAGGGCTGTCCCACGTGCACACGTGGTGGGAGTCGATCCTCGGCTTGAACGTCAAGGCAGTGCAGGGAAAACAGGTTCCTCTGGAATGGACTGACACATCTGGGGGACTCTTGGAATGGTGGCACGACCCTGGAGTTCCTCTCGCCTTTCCTGTGGAGAGCGCCTCCTCTTGAGATGCGACGGGAACGCCGGGAATTCTTTCCCTACGAAACAGGGAAAGGATCCCTCATCTCGAGCTCGGAGGCGGAAACGGGGCTCCCCTGGATGTGTTCGGGACCCTCGTGCTTCCTCTCGAGTGGAGACGGGTGTGTCGGGAACTTCTTGAGTTGCAGAAAGGGTGTGAAGGACCCTTTGGAAGTTCCAGGGGTTAGATGTGATTAGCCTCGAGAAGCCTCAGCGGAAATGGGCCTCATCTCGCCTGGAGGGCAAAACCTCCTGGATTTTCTCGAGTTGCGGCAGGTGCTCTCGACTTACGACGGGGCCCTCAGGGACCCGCTCTGGTGGCCTCAGGAAAGGCCAGTCCCCATGCGAGTTCCTCGGGGGCCTTTCGGAATTCCTCTCCCGCTGATGCCGGGGCCTAAGACCTTGTGTGAACTCAGGGCCGGAACCTGAGGATTCCTCTCCAGTGCTGACATGGATCTTGGGGTACTTCTGGCGTCTCCCCAGGGGAGTCAGTCCTCGTCTCGAATGTCGGGACCCTCGTGCTTCCTCTCGAGTGGAGACGGGTGTGTCGGGAACTTCTTGAGTTGCAGAAAGGGTGTGAAGGACCCTTTGGAAGTTCCAGGGGTTAGATGTGATTAGCCTCGAGAAGCCTCAGCGGAAATGGGCCTCATCTCGCCTGGAGGGCAAAACCTCCTGGATTTTCTCGAGTTGCGGCAGGTGCTCTCGACTTATGACGGGGCCCTCAGGGACCCGCTCTGGTGGCCTCAGGAAAGGCCAGTCCCCATGCGAGTTCCTCGGGGGCCTTTCGGAATTCCTCTCCCGCTGATGCCGGGGCCTAAGACCTTGTGTGAACTCAGGGCCGGAACCTGAGGATTCCTCTCCAGTGCTGACATGGATCTTGGGGTACTTCTGGAGTCTCCCCAGGGGAGTCAGTCCTCGTCTCGAATGCGGGCATGCACTTGCGCTTTCCTCCAGAGCGGTAGCAGCAGTGTCACGCAGTCCGCCCCGTGGATCAAAGCATCTATGGTTTTCCCTCGTGTCTTTCCCACGAGGCTTTCCCACGAGGCTTTCCCACAGGGCTGTCCCACGTGCACACGTGGTGGGAGTCGATCCTCGGCTTGAACGTCAAGGCAGTGCAGGGAAAACAGGTTCCTCTGGAATGGACTGACACATCTGGGGGACTCTTGGAATGGTGGCACGACCCTGGAGTTCCTCTCGCCTTTCCTGTGGAGAGCGCCTCCTCTTGAGATGCGACGGGAACGCCGGGAATTCTTTCCCTACGAAACAGGGAAAGGATCCCTCATCTCGAGCTCGGAGGCGGAAACGGGGCTCCCCTGGATGTGTTCGGGACCCTCGTGCTTCCTCTCGAGTGGAGACGGGTGTGTCGGGAACTTCTTGAGTTGCAGAAAGGGTGTGAAGGACCCTTTGGAAGTTCCAGGGGTTAGATGTGATTAGCCTCGAGAAGCCTCAGCGGAAATGGGCCTCATCTCGCCTGGAGGGCAAAACCTCCTGGATTTTCTCGAGTTGCGGCAGGTGCTCTCGACTTACGACGGGGCCCTCAGGGACCCGCTCTGGTGGCCTCAGGAAAGGCCAGTCCCCATGCGAGTTCCTCGGGGGCCTTTCGGAATTCCTCTCCCGCTGATGCCGGGGCCTAAGACCTTGTGTGAACTCAGGGCCGGAACCTGAGGATTCCTCTCCAGTGCTGACATGGATCTTGGGGTACTTCTGGAGTCTCCCCAGGGGAGTCAGTCCTCGTCTCGAATGCGGGCATGCACTTGCGCTTTCCTCCAGAGCGGTAGCAGCAGTGTCACGCAGTCCGCCCCGTGGATCAAAGCATCTATGGTTTTCCCTCGTGTCTTTCCCACGAGGCTTTCCCACGAGGCTTTCCCACAGGGCTGTCCCACGTGCACACGTGGTGGGAGTCGATCCTCGGCTTGAACGTCAAGGCAGTGCAGGGAAAACAGGTTCCTCTGGAATGGACTGACACATCTGGGGGACTCTTGGAATGGTGGCACGACCCTGGAGTTCCTCTCGCCTTTCCTGTGGAGAGCGCCTCCTCTTGAGATGCGACGGGAACGCCGGGAATTCTTTCCCTACGAAACAGGGAAAGGATCCCTCATCTCGAGCTCGGAGGCGGAAACGGGGCTCCCCTGGATGTGTTCGGGACCCTCGTGCTTCCTCTCGAGTGGAGACGGGTGTGTCGGGAACTTCTTGAGTTGCAGAAAGGGTGTGAAGGACCCTTTGGAAGTTCCAGGGGTTAGATGTGATTAGCCTCGAGAAGCCTCAGCGGAAATGGGCCTCATCTCGCCTGGAGGGCAAAACCTCCTGGATTTTCTCGAGTTGCGGCAGGTGCTCTCGACTTACGACGGGGCCCTCAGGGACCCGCTCTGGTGGCCTCAGGAAAGGCCAGTCCCCATGCGAGTTCCTCGGGGCCTTTCGGAATTCCTCTCCCGCTGATGCCGGGGCCTAAGACCTTGTGTGAACTCAGGGCCGGAACCTGAGGATTCCTCTCCAGTGCTGACATGGATCTTGGGGTACTTCTGGAGTCTCCCCAGGGGAGTCAGTCCTCGTCTCGAATGCGGGCACACTTGCGCTGCTTCCTCATTCGAGTGGAGACGGGTGTGTCGGGAACTTCTTGAGTTTGCAGAAAGGTGTGAAGGACCCTTTTTGGAAGTTCAGGGGTTAGATGTGATTAGCCTCGAGAAGCCTCAGCGGAAATGGGCCTCA
This sequence comes from Ovis aries, assembly GCF_016772045.2. Classification (NCBI taxonomy): domain Eukaryota; kingdom Metazoa; phylum Chordata; class Mammalia; order Artiodactyla; family Bovidae; genus Ovis; species Ovis aries. Next base: position 6,367 of record NW_024599748.1, on the reverse strand, counting down.
TCTCGCCTGGAGAGGCAAAACCTCCTGGATTCTCGAGTTGCGGCAGGTGCTCTCGATTTATGACGAGGCCCTCAGGGACCCGCTCTGGTGGCCTCAGAAAGGCCAGTCCCCATGCGAGTTCCTTGGGGCCTTTCGGAATTCCTCTCCCGCTGATGCCGGGGCCTAAGACCTTGTGTGAACTCAGGGCCGGAACCTGAGGATTCCTCTCCAGTGCTGACATGGATCTTGGGGTACTTCTGGAGTCTCCCCAGGGGAGTCAGTCCTCGTCTCGAATGCGGGCATGCACTTGCGCTTTCCTCCAGAGCGGTAGCAGCAGTGTCACGCAGTCCGCCCCGTGGATCAAAGCATCTATGGTTTTCCCTCGTGTCTTTCCCACGAGGCTTTCCCACGAGGCTTTCCCACAGGGCTGTCCCACGTGCACACGTGGTGGGAGTCGATCCTCGGCTTGAACGTCAAGGCAGTGCAGGGAAAACAGGTTCCTCTGGAATGGACTGACACATCTGGGGACTCTTGGAATGGTGGCACGACCCTGGAGTTCCTCTCGCCTTTCCTGTGAGAGCGCCTCCTCTTGAGATGCGACGGGAACGCCGGAATTCTTTCCCTACGAAACAGGGAAAGGATCCCTCATCTCGAGCTCGGAGGCGGAAACGGGGCTCCCCTGGATGTGTGCGGGACCCTCGTGCTTCCTCTCGAGTGGAGACGGTGTGTCGGGAACTTCTTGAGTTGCAGAAAGGGTGTGAAGGACCCTTTGAAGTTCCAGGGGTTAGATGTGATTAGCCTCGAGAAGCCTCAGCGGAAATGGGCCTCATCTCGCCTGGAGGGCAAAACCTCCTGGATTTTCTCGAGTTGCGGCAGGTGCTCTCGACTTACGACGGGGCCCTCAGGGACCGGCTCTGGTGGCCTCAGGAAAGGCCAGTCCCCATGCGAGTTCCTCGGGGGCCTTTCGGAATTCCTCTCCGCTGATGCCGGGGCCTAAGACTTGTGTGAACTTCAGGGCCGGAACCGAGGATTCTCTCCAGTGCTGACATGGATTTCTTTGGGGTACTTCTGGAGTCTCCCCAGGGGAGTCGTCCTCGTCTCGATGGTCGGGACCCTCGTGCTTCCTTTCGAGTGGAGACGGGTGTGTCGGGAACTTCTTGAGTTGCAGAAAGGTGTGAAGGACCCTTTGGAAGTTCCAGGGGTTAGATGTGATTAGCCTCGAGAAGCCTCAGCGGAAATGGGCCTCATCTCGCCTGGAGGGCAAAACCTCCTGGATTTTCTCGAGTTGCGGCAGGTGCTCTCGACTTACGACGGGGCCCTCAGGGACCCGCTCTGGTGGCCTCAGGAAAGGCCAGTCCCCATGCGAGTTCCTCGGGGGCCTTTCGGAATTCCTCTCCCGCTGATGCCGGGGCCTAAGACCTTGTGTGAACTCAGGGCCGGAACCTGAGGATTCCTCTCCAGTGCTGACATGGATCTTGGGGTACTTCTGGAGTCTCCCCAGGGGAGTCAGTCCTCGTCTCGAATGCGGGCATGCACTTGCGCTTTCCTCCAGAGCGGTAGCAGCAGTGTCACGCAGTCCGCCCCGTGGATCAAAGCATCTATGGTTTTCCCTCGTGTCTTTCCCACGAGGCTTTCCCACGAGGCTTTCCCACAGGGCTGTCCCACGTGCACACGTGGTGGGAGTCGATCCTCGGCTTGAACGTCAAGGCAGTGCAGGGAAAACAGGTTCCTCTGGAATGGACTGACACATCTGGGGGACTCTTGGAATGGTGGCACGACCCTGGAGTTCCTCTCGCCTTTCCTGTGGAGAGCGCCTCCTCTTGAGATGCGACGGGAACGCCGGGAATTCTTTCCCTACGAAACAGGGAAAGGATCCCTCATCTCGAGCTCGGAGGCGGAAACGGGGCTCCCCTGGATGTGTTCGGGACCCTCGTGCTTCCTCTCGAGTGGAGACGGGTGTGTCGGGAACTTCTTGAGTTGCAGAAAGGGTGTGAAGGACCCTTTGGAAGTTCCAGGGGTTAGATGTGATTAGCCTCGAGAAGCCTCAGCGGAAATGGGCCTCATCTCGCCTGGAGGGCAAAACCTCCTGGATTTTCTCGAGTTGCGGCAGGTGCTCTCGACTTACGACGGGGCCCTCAGGGACCCGCTCTGGTGGCCTCAGGAAAGGCCAGTCCCCATGCGAGTTCCTCGGGGGCCTTTCGGAATTCCTCTCCCGCTGATGCCGGGGCCTAAGACCTTGTGTGAACTCAGGGCCGGAACCTGAGGATTCCTCTCCAGTGCTGACATGGATCTTGGGGTACTTCTGGAGTCTCCCCAGGGGAGTCAGTCCTCGTCTCGAATGCGGGCATGCACTTGCGCTTTCCTCCAGAGCGGTAGCAGCAGTGTCACGCAGTCCGCCCCGTGGATCAAAGCATCTATGGTTTTCCCTCGTGTCTTTCCCACGAGGCTTTCCCACGAGGCTTTCCCACAGGGCTGTCCCACGTGCACACGTGGTGGGAGTCGATCCTCGGCTTGAACGTCAAGGCAGTGCAGGGAAAACAGGTTCCTCTGGAATGGACTGACACATCTGGGGGACTCTTGGAATGGTGGCACGACCCTGGAGTTCCTCTCGCCTTTCCTGTGGAGAGCGCCTCCTCTTGAGATGCGACGGGAACGCCGGGAATTCTTTCCCTACGAAACAGGGAAAGGATCCCTCATCTCGAGCTCGGAGGCGGAAACGGGGCTCCCCTGGATGTGTTCGGGACCCTCGTGCTTCCTCTCGAGTGGAGACGGGTGTGTCGGGAACTTCTTGAGTTGCAGAAAGGGTGTGAAGGACCCTTTGGAAGTTCCAGGGGTTAGATGTGATTAGCCTCGAGAAGCCTCAGCGGAAATGGGCCTCATCTCGCCTGGAGGGCAAAACCTCCTGGATTTTCTCGAGTTGCGGCAGGTGCTCTCGACTTACGACGGGGCCCTCAGGGACCCGCTCTGGTGGCCTCAGGAAAGGCCAGTCCCCATGCGAGTTCCTCGGGGGCCTTTCGGAATTCCTCTCCCGCTGATGCCGGGGCCTAAGACCGTGTGTGAACTCAGGGCCGGAACCTGAGGATTCCTCTCCAGTGCTGACATGGATCTTGGGGGACTTCTGGAGTCTCCCAGGGAGTCAGTCCTCGTCTCGAATGCGGGCATGCACTTGCGCTTCCTCTCGGAGTGAGCGGGTGTGTCGGAACTTCTTCGAGTTGCAGAAAGGTGTGAAGGACCCTTTGGAAGTTCCAGGGGTTAGATGTGATTATTCCTCCAAGAAGCCTCAGCGGAAATGGGCCTCATCTCGCCTGGAGGGCAAAACCTCCTGGATTTTCTCGAGTTGCGGCAGGTGCTCTCGACTTACGACGGGGCCCTCAGGGACCCGCTCTGGTGGCCTCAGGAAAGGCCAGTCCCCATGCGAGTTCCTCGGGGGCCTTTCGGAATTCCTCTCCCGCTGATGCCGGGGCCTAAGACCTTGTGTGAACTCAGGGCCGGAACCTGAGGATTCCTCTCCAGTGCTGACATGGATCTTGGGGTACTTCTGGAGTCTCCCCAGGGGAGTCAGTCCTCGTCTCGAATGCGGGCATGCACTTGCGCTTTCCTCCAGAGCGGTAGCAGCAGTGTCACGCAGTCCGCCCCGTGGATCAAAGCATCTATGGTTTTCCCTCGTGTCTTTCCCACGAGGCTTTCCCACGAGGCTTTCCCACAGGGCTGTCCCACGTGCACACGTGGTGGGAGTCGATCCTCGGCTTGAACGTCAAGGCAGTGCAGGGAAAACAGGTTCCTCTGGAATGGACTGACACATCTGGGGGACTCTTGGAATGGTGGCACGACCCTGGAGTTCTCTCGCCTTTCCTGTGGAGAGCGCCTCCTCTTGAGATGCGACGGGAACGCCGGGAATTCTTTCCCTACGAAACAGGGAAAGGATCCCTCATCTCGAGCTCGGAGGCGGAAACGGGGCTCCCCTGGATGTGTTCGGGACCCTCGTGCTTCCTCTCGAGTGGAGACGGGTGTGTCGGGAACTTCTTGAGTTGCAGAAAGGGTGTGAAGGACCCTTTGGAAGTTCCAGGGGTTAGATGTGATTAGCCTCGAGAAGCCTCAGCGGAAATGGGCCTCATCTCGCCTGGAGGGCAAAACCTCCTGGATTTTCTCGAGTTGCGGCAGGTGCTCTCGACTTACGACGGGGCCCTCAGGGACCCGCTCTGGTGGCCTCAGGAAAGGCCAGTCCCCATGCGAGTTCCTCGGGGCCTTTCGGAATTCTCTCCGCTGATGCCGGGGCTAAGACCTTGTGTGAACTCAGGGCCGGAACCTGAGGATTCCTTCCAGTGCTGACATGGATCTTGGGGTACTTCTGGAGTCTCCCCAGGGAGTCAGTCCTCGTCTCGAATGCGGGACCCTCTTGCTTCCTCTCGAGTGAGACGGGTTGGCGGGAACTTCTTGAGTTGCAGAAGTATGTGAAGGACCCTTTGGAAGTTCCAGAGGTGATTGTGATTAGCTCGAGAAGCCTCAGCGAAATGGGCCTCATCTCGCCTGGAGGGCAAAACCTCCTGGATTTTCTCGAGTTCGCAGGTGCTCTCGACTTACGACGGGGCCCTCAGGGACCGCTCCTGGTGGCCTCAGGAAAGGCCAGTCCCCATGCGAGTTCCTCGGGGGCCTTTCGGAATTCCTCTCCCGCTGATGCGGGGCTAAGACCTTGTGTGAACTCAGGGCCTCCTGAGGATTCCTCTCCAGGCTGACATGGTCTTGGGGTACTTCTTGGAGTCTCCCAGGGAGTCAGTCCTCGTTCGAATGCGGGCATGCACTTGCGCTTTTCCTCCAGAGCGTAGCAGCAGTGTCACGCAGTCCGCCCCGTGGATCAAAGCATCTATCGTTCTCCCTCGTGTCTTTCCCACGAGGCTTTTCCACTGAGGCTCCTTCCCACAGGGCTGTCCCCACGTGCACACGTGGTGGGAGTCGATCCTCGGTTGAACTCAAGGCAGTGCAGGGGAAAACAGTTCCCTCTGGAATGGACTGACACATCTGGGGAGTCTTTGGAATGGGTGGCAGCATCCGACCCTGGAGTTCCTTCGCCTTTCCTGTGGAGAGCGCCTCCCCTAAGTCTTGATGCGAATCCGGGAAACTCTGAACACTGGGTTCTTTCCCTGAGACGAAACAGGGAATGGTCCCTTTTCATCTCGAGCTCTGGAGGCGGAAACGGGGCTCCCCTGTCTGTGCGGGGACCCTCGATCTTCCTCTCGAGCTGGGAACGGGAGTCCTTCTGTCGGGAACTTTTGAGTTGCAGAAAGGGTGTGAAGGACCCTTTGGAAGTTCCAGGGTTAGATGTGATTAGCCTCGAGAAGCCTCAGCGGAAATGGGCCTCATCTCGCCTGGAGGGCAAAACCTCCTGGATTTTCTCGAGTTGCGGCAGGTGCTCTCGACTTACGACGGGCCCTCAGGGACCCGCTCTGGTGGCCTCAGGAAAGGCCAGTCCCCATGCGAGTTCCTCGGGGCCTTTCGGAATTCTCTCCCGCTGATGCCGGGGCTAAGACCTTGTGTGAACTCAGGGCCGGAACCTGAGATTCCTCTCCAGTGCTGACATGGATCTTGGGGTACTTCTGGAGTCTCCCAGAGGGAGTCAGTCCTCGTCTCGAATGCGGGCATGCACTTGCGCTTTCCTCCAGAGCGGTAGCAGCAGTGTCACGCAGTCCGCCCGTGGATCAAAGCATCTATGGTTTTCCTCGTGTCTTTCCCACGAGGCTTCCCCACGAGGTTTCCCAGGGCTTTCTCCCACAGGGTCCCGCACACGTGGTGGGAGTCGATCCTCGGCTTGAACGTCAAGGCAGTGCAGGGAAAACAGGTTCCTCTGGAATGGACTGACACATCTGGGGGACTCTTGGAATGGTGGCACGACCCTGGAGTTCCTCTCGCCTTTCCTGTGGAGAGCGCCTCCTCTTGAGATGCGACGGGAACGCCGGGAATTCTTTCCCTACGAAACAGGGAAAGGATCCCTCATCTCGAGCTCGGAGGCGAAACGGGGCTCCCTGGATGTGTTCGGGACCCTCGTGCTTCCTCTCGAGTGGAGACGGGTGTGTCGGGAACTTCTTGAGTTGCAGAAAGGGTGTGAAGGTCCCTTTGGAAGTTCCAGGGGTTAGACGTGATTAGCCTCGAGAAGCCTCAGCGGAAATGTGCCTCATCTCGCCTGGAGGGCAAAACCTCCTGGATTTTCTCGAGTTGCGGCAGGTGCTCTCGACTTACGACGGGGCCCTCAGGGACCCGCTCTGGTGGCTCAGGAAAGGCCAGTCCCCATGCGAGTTCCTCGGGGGCCTTTCGGAATTCCTCTCCCACTGATGCCGGGGCCTAAGCCTTGTGTGAACTCAGGGCCGGAACCTGAGGATTCCTCCCAGTGTGCTGA